>NW_022162327.1:0-6414 GCF_008728515.1 Papio anubis | reverse complement strand
TCCTCCTTCTTTCCCTCCCTTCCTCCATTTTTTCCTTTTTATTATGAAATTTTCCTAATATATAAATAACTCTATGTGATCGGGCTTTAAGGAAGCATTTTCTGAATCTATATGCCAAGAGTATAATGCCACGGTATATAAGAAACAATTAAACAACAGGAAGTTATTAACAGAGTCTGAATGAAAATGCCTGCTGTAATTCTACTGCCAAGACAGTGACTTTTAACTCAATTCCTTCGACGCAGTATTTTCAGAACACATCATCAAGTATTACACATTTATTGTAAAAGTTTAAGTAGCCACAATCACTTTGGAAATCATATTATCATTATCTAGTATGATTAAAGTCCATACAACATATCATCCAACCAACCCATTCCTAATCATACACTCTGGGGGGCTTTCTTACCTATGTGCACAGGAGACATGCACACTAATGTATATGGCAAAAAGTGGAATCAGCCACATATACATCAAAAGGAAAGTAGTGAAATTGTGGTATAACCATAAAATGTAAACCTTCAGCAGTAAAAATGAGTGAATGACAGTCTCCCACACCACAGATAACTCCTATACGTAATGTGCATCATGGGAAAATAAATGCAGTAGGAATTTGCTGTACAGGAAGCTTAAAAACCAGCAAAACTAACTGATATTTGGTTTGGGAATATATAAATACTTATTGCACAAATCTTTAAAGAAATACAAAGGTATAATAATCACAGGTTCAGGATGGAGTCTCCTTCTGGGGGATGTGAATGGGCAGCAGCCCAGGGTAGTTTTACAGGTTTGTATTTTACACCAGTGCTGGGCAGCCTGCTAGTTACTTGATTATATTTCCTAAACAGAGTTTTTCAAATTAAAATATACCTGTTTTTTATAGAAATGAAAGAGAAAAGAATACCAAAGTTCATTGCAAGCATCCTTAACAAGAACTACTTACATTTGAAGAAAACCGCAGAGAATCCTACAGAGCCATGTGACAGAGAGGACCAGGATGCCATGAAAATGGCCTTGGCTACAAATAGGCCATTTGATCCTTGGCTCACTGGCATCTCTCTAGATTTTCAATTATACAATGTTCAATCTGCTGTGCAAGGTAATTCCATCTTGCAAAGGATTTGATGTTACATTTTACCACACATAAAACTGAATTAAACTTTTACAGAATTGGAAATGCACATCATTGATCAAAACAAATGAAACAAGAAAAGAGTAGGAAGGAATATCCAGTGATGGAATAGCAAATATGAATGGAAAACAGAATAGGACTGCTAAAACGAAAAAAAAATTTGGAAGCACATAATAGAGTGCTATATAGAATCATAGTGGTGTCCAAATCACTTCTATCACATCTCATTGAATACCACAACAAAAGATGTTAAGTTTATTATAGAATGCCCACCGAATAGCCAGTTTTTGGGGAAAAAAAACTTGTTTCTCAATTCGAGCTAACCATTTCGGGCTACAGCATCAAACCAAAGTTATTGGCATCATGCTAAGCTAGATGTGCTGACTAAAGTATGAGATTCACATTTTTGTAAATGAAAAGCAATTTGATTAGGCAATTTTTTTCTAAGTGAAAGCAAGTTTATTAGAGAAGTAAAGAAACAAAAGAACGGCTACTCCATAGAGCAGAGTTTTTTGTTTTTTTTTTTAAGTGTAGGCAAATGTTTAGTGAAGATGATATTTCAATAAGAAAATTGGCGCTTGGGGCATATTTCCACTAAATTTGAGACATCTTAGACAAAACAAAGACTTATTTTCAAGGCATTAGTTTTAAGGGACTGAAGTCTTGGAACTATTTGATCTAGTTACTCTATGTTCTCAACTGTGTTAACTCATTGAAGAGAACATTGTTATTTAATAACAATGGTATTGGCAAGAAAAACTCAGAGATATTGTTGTATTTCCTTACTCTGTCTCAGCATCCAAAGCTCTGTGATGTCTCAAACTTTTAATCATGAATTTAAAAAGAGAAGCTTATCATGGAATTAGAAAAAAACTATTTTAAAATTCATATGGATCCAAAAAGAGCTTGTATAGCCAGAAGAATCCTAAGCAAAAAAAAAAAAAAAAAAAAAAAAAGCTGGAGGCATCAGGCTACCCGACTTAAAACTATACTACAAGGCTACAAAAACAGGCACATAAACCAATGGGACAGAATAGAGAACTCAGAAAAGAGACCGCACATCTACAACCATTTGATCTTCAACAAACCTGACAAAAACAAGCAATGGGGAAAGGATTCCCTATTTAATAAATGGTGCTGGGAGAACTGGGTAGCCATAAATGGAAACTGGACCCCTTTCTTACATTTTACACAAAAGTTAACTCCAGATGGATTAAATACTTAAACGTAAAACCCAAAACTAGAAAAACCCTGGAGGAAAATCCAGACAACACCATTCCGGACACAGGGATGGGCAAAGATTTTATGATGAGATCACCAAAAGCATCTGCCACAAAAGCAAAACTTGACAAATGGGATCTAATTAAACAAAAGAGCTTCTGCACAGCAAAAGAAACTATCATCAGAGCAAACAGACATCCTATGGATGGGAGAAAATTTGTGCAATCTACTCATCTGACAAAGTTCTAATATTCAGAATCTACAAAGAACTTAAGCAAATTTACATGAAAAAAACAACTTCATTAAAAAGTGGACAAAGGACCTGAACAGACACTTCTCAAAAGAAGACGTACATGTGGCCAACAAAAATATGAAAAAAAGGTCAACATCACGGATCATTACAGAAATGCAAATCAAAACCACAAATGAGATACCATCTCATGCCAGTCAGAATGGCAATTATTAAAAAGTCAAGAAACAACAGATGCTGGCGAGGTTGCAGAGAAATAGGAATGCTTTTACACTGTTGGAGGAAAAGTAACTCGGTTAATCCATTGTGGAAGACAGTGTGGCGATTCCTCAAAGATTTAGAACCAGAAATACCATTTGACCCAGCAATCCCAATACAGGATATATACCCAAAGGAATAGAAATCATTCTGTTATAAAGTTATATGCATGTTTACCTTCACTGTAGCACTCTTCACAATAGCAAAAACATGGAACCTACCCAAATGCCCATCAATGATGGACTTGATAAAGAAAATATGGTTCATATACACCATAGAATATCATGCAGCCATAAAAAGGAATGAGATCAAGTCCTTTTCAGGGATATGGATGAGCTGGAAGCCATTATCCTCAGCATACTAACACAGGAACTGAAAACCAAACACAACAAGTTCTCATTTATAATTGGGAACTGAGCAATGAGAACACATGGACACAGGGAGAGGAACAACACACACTGGGGCCTCTTGGGAGAGGGCAGTGGTTGGGGGATCATTAGCAAAAATAGCTAATGCATGCCAGGGTTAATACCTAGGTGATGAGTTGATAGGTGCAGCAAACCACCATGGCACACGTTTACCTATGTAACAAACCTGCACATCCTGCACATGTACCCTGGAACTTTAAATTAAATTAAAAGACAAGCTTAAGGAGTTAATGAAAAATAATTAGATAAAAGAAGCCTTTGATTTTCAAAAACCTGAAACAATAGTTTTAATTTTGCTTTTAACATATATTCAAATCCTTTGATACTGTTCCCTTCCAGAGGTGCAGCTTAATTCCCTCTCTTGAGTGTGGCTTGGACTTAATGAGGCACTTCTGATATGGACTGGCTCTGTGTTCCCACCCAAATCTCATCTTGAATTGTCATTCGAATTGTAATCCCCACCTGTTGGTGGAGGAACCACATGGGAGGTGACTGGATCATGGGGACAGTTCCCCCATGCTGTTCTCATGATACTGAGGGAATTCTCATGAGATGTGATGGTTCTATAAGGGGCATTTCCCTGCTTCATTCTGCATTTCTCTCTCCTGCCACCATGTGAAGAAGGACGTGTTTGCTTCCACTTCTGCCATGGTTCTAAGTTTCCTGGGGCAGGCTCCTCAGCAATGCAGAACTGTGAGTCAGTTAAACCTCTTTCCTTTATAAATCACCCAATCTCAGGTATTTCTTTATAGCAGTGTGAGAATGGACTAATACAACTTCTAACTTATAGAATAATGCTGACATAACAGTTTGTGACTTTGGGTGTAGAACATAAAACTCACTGCAGCTTCCCCCTTCTCTCTCAAGGTCTCTGGGATCATGAGCTCTGGGGGAAGCCACCTGCTGTGCCATAAGCAGCCCTGCAGGAAAGTCCACGTGACTGAGAACTGAGGTCTTCTGGGACTAGATAACAAGGAACTAGGCCTTTCCACAGCCATGTGACTGATCCATGTTTCTTGTGAATCCTCAGCCCCAGTGAAGCCCTCAGATGATGCAGCCCTTGACTGACAACTGGACTGCAACCTTGTGAGAGGTCCTGAGCCAGAAGCACTCAGGGAAACCTCTCCTGGATTCCTAACCATTGGAAACTGTGGGAGATGATGAATATTTGTTGTTTTGAGCTAAGTGTTATATAATTTGTTATGCAATCGTAAATAAACAATACATTTTCACAAGACAGGATGTATTATTACACGTTAAATTGCATTTGCTCCAAATGTATCATCATCATCATTATTATTTTTGAGACAAGGTCTCACTCTGTAACCCAGGCTGGAGTGCGGTGGCATGATCACCATGCACTGCAGTGTCAACCTCCTGGGCTCAAGGGACCCTCTGATCTCAGCCTCCTGAGTAGCTGGGACTACAGGCATGAACCACCATGCCTGACTAATTTTCTAATTTTTTTGTAGAGATGGGGGTTTTGCCCAGGCTGATCTTGAACTTCTGGAGTCAACAAATCTGCCTTCCTCTGCCTTCCACAGTGCTAGGATAGCAGGCGTGAGCCACCACATCTGGCCTAAATTAATTATAAGATATTAAACATGTAACTTAGTTTTAAAAGGTAAGGAGAATTTCCATGGCCAAAGAGGATGTAGTTTAATACCGTTCACAATGATCACTTGAACTTCAATTTCCAACTGTGTCCCAATTAAACACAAAAGGAAGATCCAACCCTTGCTAGGCTGATTCTATGATGGCCTCAACAACCAGCTCCTGGTCATTCACCTGACACATAGGCAAACTATATGTTTCCTGGTTGCAACATATAGTAACACAGTGTGCTACTTTGTATTGAGGAAATATCCTGGACTCACTCAGAAACTCAGCGCTATGGAATGATGGTAAACTTAAAATACGACAAGTGGGAGTCACAGATACATTGTTTGCGAAAGTGAAATTTAGGAGCTTTGTGAGTCCTGTTGTAACGCTTTTGGACACATTTATAAATCAAGGGGCCAAAGTCACATTTTTTACCAGTTGGATTCTTGATCATTCGGGGGTTACCAAGATTCTGCTACCCGGTGTATTTAATAAACAAAGAGCAAACTGGTCTCTATTCTGTCTCATGCACTCAGGCACAACTTCTCCAGATTAAAAAAACAAAAACAAAAAAAACAAAAAAAAAATGATCTCTATACCTTCATTCCCAGAGCAAGCTCACTCTCTGGCACCAAGCTCCGTGGGGTGAGTTTTCTTCTAGAAGAGTCCAGGGGGACAGGTAAGGAGTGGGAGGCAGGGAGTCCAGTTCAGGGATGGAGATTCCGGGATGAAAAGTGAAGGGAGAGGGACGGGGCCCATGCCCAGGGGTTCTCCCTGGTTTCTCAGACAGCTCCTGGGCCAAGACTCAGGGAAACAGTGAGACAGAGCGCTTGGCACAGGAGGAGCGGTGTCAGGGCGAAGTCCCAGGGCCCCAGGTGTGGCTCTCAGGGTCTCAGGCCCCGAAGGCGGTGTATGGATTGGGGAGGCCCAGCGTTGGGGATTCCCCATCTCCGCAGTTTCTCTTCTTCTCCCAACCTGCGTCGGGTCCTTCTTCCTGGATACTCACGACGCGAACCCCGTTCTCACTCCCATTGGGTGTCGGGTTTCTAGAGACGCCAATCAGCGTCGCCGCGGTCCCGGCTCTAAAGTCCCCACTCACCCACCAGGACTCAGATTCTCCGCAGACGCCGAGGATGGCGGTCATGGCGCCCCGAACCCTCCTCCTGGTGCTCTCAGGGGTCCTGGCCCTGACCCAGACCCGGGCGGGTGAGTGCGGGGTCGGGAGGGAAACGGCCTCTGCGGGGAGGGGGGAGGAGGGAGGGGCCCGCACGGCGGGGGCGCAGGACCCGGGGAGCCGCGCGGGGAGGAGGGTCGGGCGGGTCTCAGCCTCTCCTCGCCCCCAGGCTCCCACTCCATGAGCTATTTCTACACCTACATGTCCCGGCCTGGCCGCGGGGAGCCCCGCTTCGTCGCCGTGGGCTACGTGGACGACACGCAGTTCGTGCGGTTCGACAGCGACGCCGCGAGCCAGAGGATGGAGCCGCGGGCGCCGTGGGTGGAGCAGGAGGGGCCGGAGTATTGGG
>NW_022162326.1:0-6420 GCF_008728515.1 Papio anubis | reverse complement strand
GTCCATCAGTGACAGACTGGATTAAGAAAATGTGGCACATATACACCATGGAATACTATGCAGCCATAAAAAAGGATGAGTTCATGTCCTTTGTAGGGACATGGATGCAGCTGGAAACCATCATTCTCAGCAAACTATCACAAGAACAGAAAACCAAACACCGTATGTTCTCACTCATAGGTGGGAATTGAACAATGAGAACACTTGGACACAGGAAGGGGAACATCACACACTGGGGCCTGTTGTGGGGTGGGGGGAGGGGGGAGGGATAGCATTAGGAGATCTACCTAATGTAAATGATGAGTTAATGGGTGCAGCACACCAACATGGCACATGTATACATATGTAACAAACCTGCACATTGTGTATATGTACCCTAGAACATAAAGTATTAAAAAAAAACTATCAATAAACTAGGCATTGAAGGAATATACCTCAAAATAATGAGTCATCTATGACATACTCATAACCAACATCATACTGAATAGGCAAAAGCTGGAAGCATTCCCCTTGACAACCAGCACATGACAAGGATGCCCTCTCACCACTCCTATTCAACATAGTACTGGGATTCCTGGCCAGAGCAGTCGGACAAGAGAAAGAAATAAAGGGCATCCAAATATAACAGAGAGGAAGTCAAACCATCCCTGTTTGCTGATGACGTGATGATCCTGCATTTAGAAAACATCATGGTCCTGGCCCAAAAGTACCTTCTGCTGATAAACAACTCCAGCAAAGTTTCAGGACACAGAACTTGTGTTCATCAAACACAAGTTTCAATGTACAGGAAACACTAGCATTTCTATACACCAGGAAGGCAATGCCATTCACAACTGGCACACACAAAAAATGAAATACCTAGGAATATGGCTAACCAGGAGAGTGAATGATCCCTTACAATGAGAATTACTGCTCAAAGAAATCAGAGACAACACAAACAAATGGAAAAACATTCCATGCTCATGGATGCGAAGAATCAATATTGTTAAAATGGCCATATTGCCCAAAGCAATTTACAGAGTCAATGCTATTCCTGTCAAACTACCAATGAAATTCTTCACAGAACTAGAAAAAACTATTTTAAAATCCATATGGAACCCCAGAAAAGTGCCCTAATTGCCAAGGCAATCCTAAGCAAAAAGAACAAAGTCATCACATTATCCAACTTCAAATAATACTACAAGGCTGCTACAGTAAACAAAACAGCATATGGGAGGCGGAGCAAGATGGCCGAATAGGAACAGCTCCAGTCTCCAGCTCCTAGCGCGAGCGACACAGAAGACAGGTGATTTCTGCATTATCAACTGAGGTACTGGGTGCATCTCACTGGGGAGTGCCGGACGATCGGTGCTGGTCAGCTGTTGCAGCCCAATCAGCGAGAGCTGAAGCAGGGCGAGGCATCACCTCACCTGGGAAGCGCAAGGGGGAAGGGAATCCCTTTTCCTAGCCAGGGAAACTGAGACACACAATACCTGGAAAATCGGGTAACTCCCACCCCAATACTGCGCTTTAAGCAAATGGGCACACTAGGAGATTATATCCCACACCTGGCCGGGAGGGTCCCACGCCCACGGAGCCTTCCTCATTGCTAGCACAGCAGTCTGCGATCTAACCGCAAGGCAGCAGCGAGGCTGGGGGAGGGGCGCCCGCCATTGCTGAGGCTTAAGTAGGTAAACAAAGCCCTGGGAAGATCGAACTGGGTGGAGCTCACAGCAGCTCAAGGAGGTCTGCCTGTCTCTGTAGACTCCACCTCTGGGGACAGGGCACAGCTAAACAACAACAACAACAACAACAAAGCAGAAGAAACCTCTGCAGATGCAAGCAACTGTCTGACAGCTTTGAAGAGAGTGGTGGATCTCCCAACACAGAGGTTGAGATCTGAGAACGGACAGACTGCCTGCTCAAGTGGGTCTCTGACCCCTGAGTAGCCTAACTGGGAGACATCCTCCACTAGGGGCAGACCGACACCCCACACCTCACAGGGTGGAGTACACCCCTGAGAGGAAGCTTCCAAAGCAAGAATCAGACAGGTACACTCGCTGTTCAGCACTATTCTATCTTCTGCAGCCTCAGCTGCTGACACCCAGGCAAACAGGGTCTGGAGTGGACCTCAAGCAATCTCCAACAGACCTACAGCTGAGAGTCCTGACTGTTAGAAGGAAAACTAACAAACAGGAAGGACACCTACACCAAAACCCCATCACTACGTCACCATCATCAAAGACCAGAGGCAGATAAAACCACAAAGATGGGGAAAAAGCAGGGCAGAAAAGCTGGAAATTCAAAAAATAAGAGCACATCTCCCCCTCCAAAGGAACGCAGCTCATCGCCAGCAACGATCAAAGCTGGACAGAGAATGACTTTGACGAGATGAGAGAAGAAGGCTTCAGTCCATCAAACTTCTCAGAGCTAAAGGAGGAATTACATACCCAGCGCAAAGAAACTAAAAATCTTGAAAAAAGAGTGGAAGAATTGATAACCAGAATAATTAATGCAGAGAAGGCCATAAACGAACGGACAGAGATGAAAACCATGGCACGAGAAATAAGTGACAATTGCACAAGCTTCAGTAACCGACTCGATCAACTGGAAGAAAGAGTATCAGCGATTGAGGATCAAATGAATGAAATGAAGCGAGAAGAGAAACCTAAAGAAAAAAGAAGAAAAAGAAATGAACAAAGCCTGCAAGAAGTATGGGATTATGTAAAAAGACCAAATCTACGTCTGATTGGGGTGCCTGAAAGTGAGGGGGAAAATGGAACCAAGTTGGAAAACACTCTTCAGGATATCATCCAGGAGAACTTCCCCAACCTAGTAGGGCAGGCCAACATTCAAATCCAGGAAATACAGAGAACGCCACAAAGATACTCCTCGAGAAGAGCAACTCCAAGACACATAATTGCCAGATTCACCAAAGTTGAAATGAAGGAAAAAATCTTAAGGGCAGCCAGAGAGAAAGGTCGGGTTACCCACAAAGGGAAGCCCATCAGACTAACAGCAGATCTCTCGGCAGAAACTCTACAAGCCAGAAGAGAGTAGGGGCCAATATTCAACATCCTTAAAGAAAAGAATTTTAAACCCAGAAATTCATATCCAGCCAAAGTTTCATAAGTGAAGGAGAAATAAAATCCTTTACAGATAAGCAAATGCTTAGAGATTTTGTCACCACCAGGCCTGCCTTACAAGAGACCCTGAAGGAAGCACTAAACATGGAAAGGAACAACCGGTACGAGCCAATGCAAAAACATGCCAAAATGTAAAGACCATCGAGGCTAGGAAGAAACTGCATCAACTAACGAGCAAAATAACCAGTTAATATCATAATGGCAGGATCATGTTCACATATAACAATATTAATCTAAATGTAAATGGACTAAATGCTCCAATTAAAAGACACAGACTGGCCAACTGGATAAAGAGTCAAGACCCATCAGTCTGCTGTATTCAGGAGACCCATCTCACATGCAGAGACATACAAAGGCTCAAAATAAAGGGATGGAGGAAGATCTACCAAACAAATGGAGAACAAAAAAAAGCAGGGGTTGCAATACTAGTCTCTGATAAAATAGACTTTAAACCATCAAAGATCAAAAGAGACAAAGAAGGCCATTACATAATGGTAAAGGGATCAATTCAAGAGGAAGAGCTAACTATCCTAAATATATATGCACCCAATACAGGAGCCCCCAGATTCATAAAGCAAGTCCTTAGAGACTTACAAAGAGACTTAGACTCCCATACAATAATAATGGGAGACTTCAACACCCCACTGTCAACATCAGACAGATCAACAAGACAGAAAGTTAACAAGGATATCCAGGAATTGAACTCATCTCTATTAGACCTAATAGACATCTACAGAACTCTCCACCCCAAATCAACAGAATATACATTCTTCTCAGCACCACATCACACTTATTCCAAAATTGACCACATAATTGGAAGTAAAGCACTCCTCAGCAAATGTACAAGAACAGAAGTTATAACAAACAGTCTCTCAGACCACAGTGCAATCAAACTAGAACTCAGGATTAAGAAACTCAATCAAAACTGCTCAACTACATGGAAACTGAATAACCTGCCCCTGAATGACTACTGGGTACACAACGAAATGAAGGCAGAAATAAAGATGTTCTTTGAAACCAATGAGAACAAAGATACAACATACCAGAATCTCTGGGACACATTTAAAGCAGTGCATAGAGGGAAATTTACAGCACTAAATGCCCACAAGAGAAAGCTGGAAAGATCTAAAATTGACACTCCAACATCACAATTAAAAGAACTAGAGAAGCAAGAGCAAACACATTCCAAAGCTAGCAGAAGGCAAGAAATAACTAAGATCAGAGCAGAACTGAAGGAGATAGAGACACAAAAAACCCTCCAAAAAATCAATGAATCCAGGAGTTGGTTGTTTGAAAAGATCAACAAAATTGATAGACTGCTAGCAAGACTAATAAAGAAGAAAAGAGAAGAATCAAATAGACGCAATAAAAAATGAAAAAGGGGATATCACCACCGACCCCACAGAAATACAAACTACCATCAGAGAATACTATAAACACCTCTACGCAAATAAACTAGAAAATCTAGAAGAAATGGATAATTTCCTGGACACTTACACTTTCCGAAGACTAAACCAGCAAGAAGCTGAATCCCTGAATAGACCAATAGCAGGCTCTGAAATTGAGGCAATAATTAATAGCCTACCAACCAAAAAAAGTCCAGGACCAGATGGATTCACAGCTGAATTCTACCAGAGGTACAAGGAGGAGCTGGTACCATTCCTTCTGAAAGTATTCCAATGAATAGAAAAAGAGGGAATCCTCCCTAACTCATTTTATGAGGCCAACATCATCCTGATACCAAAGCCTGGCAGAGACACAACAAAAAAAGAGAATTTTAGACCAATATCCCTGATGAACATTGATGCAAAAATCCTCAATAAAATACTGGCAAACTGGATCCAGCAGCACATCAAAAAGCTTATCCACCATGATCAAGTGGGCTTCATCCCTGGGATGCAAGGCTGGTTCAACATACGCAAATCAATAAACATAATCCAGCATATAAACAGAACCAAAAACAAAAAACACATGATTATCTCAATAGATGCAGAAAAGGCCTTTGACAAAATTCAACAGCCCTTCATGCTAAAAACTCTCAATAAATTGGGTACTGATGGAACGTATCTCAAAATCATAAGAGCTATTTATGACAAACCCACAGCCAATATCATACTGAATGGGCAAAAACTGGAAAAATTCTCTTTGAAAACTGGCACAAGACGGGGATGCCCTCTCTCACCACTCCTATTCAACATAGTGTTGGAAGTTCTGGCCAGGGCAATCAGGCAAGAGAAAGAAATCAAGGGTGTTCAGTTAGGAAAAGAAGTCAAATTGTCCCTGTTTGCAGATGACATGATTGTATATTTAGAAAACCCCATTGTCTCAGCCCAAAATCTCCTTAAGCTGATAAGCAACTTCAGCAAAGTCTCAGGGTACAAAATTAATGTGCAAAAATCACAAGCATTCCTATACACCAGTAACAGACAAACAGAGAGCCAAATCATGAATGAACTTCCATTCACAATTGCTTCAAAGAGAATGAAATACCTAGGAATACAACTTACAAGGGATGTAAAGGACCTCTTCAAGGAGAACTACAAACCACTGCTCAGTGAAATAAAAGAGGACATAAACAAATGGAAGAACATACCATGCTCGTGGATAGGAAGAATCCATATCGTGAAAATGGCCATACTGCCCAAGGTAATTTATAGATTCAATGCCATCCCCATCAAGCTACCAATGACTTTCTTCACAGAATTCGAAAAAACTGCTTTAAAGTTCATATGGAACCAAAAAAGAGCCTGCATCGCCAAGACAATCCTAAGTCAAAAGAACAAAGCTGGAGGCATCACGCTACCTGACTTCAAACTATACTACAAGGCTACAGTAACCAAAACAGCATGGTACTGGTACCAAAACAGAGATATAGACCAATGGAACAGAACAGAGTCCTCAGAAATAATAACACACATCTACAGCCATCTGATCTTTGACAAACCTGAGAAAAACAAGAAATGGGGAAAGGATTCCCTATTTAATAAATGGTGCTGGGATAATTGGCTAGCCATAAGTAGAAAGCTGAAAGTGGATCCTTTCCTTACTCCTTATACGAAAATTAATTCAAGATGGATTAGAGACTTAAATGTTAGACCGAATACCACAAAAACCCTAGAAGAAAACCTAGGTAATACCATTCAGGACATAGGCATGGGCAAGGACTTCATGTGTAAAACACCAAAAGCAATGGCAACAAAAGCCAAAATTGACAAATGGGATCTCATTAAACTAAAGAGCTTCTGCACACCAAAAGAAACTCCCATCAGAGTGAACAGGCAACCTACAGAATGCG
>NW_022162325.1:0-6425 GCF_008728515.1 Papio anubis | reverse complement strand
AAACTAGCCGGGCGATGTGGCGGACGCCTGTAGTCCCAGCTACTCGGAAGGCTGAGGCAGGAGAATGGCGTGAACCCGGGAGGCGGAGCTTGCAGTGAGCTGAGATCCGGCCACTGCACTCCAGCCTGGGCGACAGAGCGAGACTCCGTCTCAAAAAAAAAAAAAAAAAAAAGCACGTGTAACAAGAACACAATTTATAAATGTACACAAATTCACAGTCTTGCCAGCCTCCTTCCTCACAAACATGAAGAAGAGGAGTCTTGCTCACCAGTCATTGTGGCCTTTTTGGTGCTGCAATTTAGGCGTTCGGAGACAGGAGGAAGCACAAACTACACCATGGAGGGTACTGTGTGCGGCAAAGACCACAATTCTGAGGAACAAGATGACCAGTATCGGCAACGTTGCTCAGGGCAGGGAAGTGAATAGAGTAAAAGCGGGCTAGTGAGGAGACTGCAGATGAGAGAGCGGGAGCCTGTCCTGTCCAGTCCTGTCCTGTCCTATCCTATCCAACGGAGTCTCCCTCTGTCTGGAGTGCAGTGGCGTGATCTCGGCTCACTGCAAGCTCCGCCTCTCGGGTTCACGCCATTCTCCTGCCTCAGTCTCCCAAGTAATTGGGACTACAGGCGCCCGCCACCACGCCCGGCTAATTTTCTGTATTTTTAGTAGAGATGGGGTTTCACCGTGTTATCCAGGATAGTCTCGATCTCCTGACCTCATAATCCACCCGCCTCGGCCTCCCAGAGTGCTGGGATTACAGGCGTGAGCCACCGCGCCCGGCCCGGGGAGTTATTTTTGTGTGCTTTTATGAATACGAAATTTGGAGGGCTGAGAATTTTTAACTATAGCAGGCAAAATGTGGGGAACCCTCCAGGAGGTGCAGCATAATTTCCCTCCCTCTGAGTTTATACTGGACATAATGACTTGCTCCCAAAGAACAAAGTGTGGAAATGGGGGGAAAAAATCACAACTTTACAATGTTCCTGGCAGACACCACCTTCACCAAGTGATCAAGGTTAACGTCACCAGTGACCAGTCATGTTGATATCACAGAACTCCTAACGTGATGAGTAGGGCACTTTACCTCAGTCTAACTGAGAAAAATATCAGACAAACCCAAATGGAGGGACGTTCTACAAAATGCCTGAATAGTCATCTTTAAAACTGGCAGGGTAATTTTAAAAAGAGCTGAGAAACTGACACAGACTAGAGATACTAAATGCAACCGTACCATGGTGATGGTAAGCTATAAATATTAGCAGAAACTGGGTGAGGATGATGTTTGAACTCTCTGTACTCATTCTGCAACTTTTCTATAAAATATTGTAAAATACAATGAAATAAAAACATTTTCAAAATTGAAATAAAACTCAGATATAATAATTACATTTTTAGCATTGAGAATTACATTTTTAGCATTTAGCAATGAGAATTGTGCATATCCAGAAGACACTGAGGTGTTCCCATAACATTGCAAGATCATGCTAAGGAAAGGGTCAAGCAGCACAGACTACAGACAGGGCTTTCTGAGTGTCTGCCCATCCAAGGCAAAGAGTTCACATGTTCATGCTAGTACCGGCCCTCAATGGGACACAGGCCTCAAGACTAGCTTTCTGTTACATGTATTAATCAATGGGGGCACTTGTGGCCATGCAGAGAAAGGCAATGCGTTTTGAAGTCAGGCAGATTTGGGGGTGCTCCCAACTCAACCAGTTAGCAGCTAGGTCCTTAGACAAGCCAATTAACCCCTCTGAGCTTCAGTTGCCCCTCTATAAAAAAGATAATGTTTACTTCACAGGGCTATTGTGATGATAAAACAAATTACCTAGCCTGTTGCTTCCCAAATAGTCTAATTAGTGTTATTTTTCTTTCCTTCCCTGGTGATTTCTCTCCCTAACTACTACTTTCAATAAAGTCAGAGAACACCTGAAGTCTGTTGTTCACAGTATGCAAATCCAGGATGAACTGAGCTACTGATTCTAGACACAGGTGTCCAGTTCTGAATACTTCCAGAATGTCTGGAAAGCATGAATAAAGAGGAGAGACTGATTAATCCAGGCCTTTAAAACACAAGAAGTCAAAAATGTAAAGGGGTAGGTGGGAGTTTGGAGAGGTCTTTTCTGAGTAATATCAATGTTTAGCTATTTCTTCTCTTGAGATACCTGGAGTTCAGATCATAACCATAGTCATTGTCGCATCTGTGAAAGCAGCAAAATCAAGACAAATAATTTTTCCATATTTAAAATAGGTCAGAAATGTTATCAGACCAATCAAGTATGCACCTGTGTTTAGATATCTCATTTGCAAGCTAGCTGTGCACACACCCAGTCATTTGCCCAGAGCTCCTGACTCCTTCCTACTGACCCAAGGCAGAGTTGCAGTCACCCCATTTCCCAGACGCCATATATCCACATAGACATAACACAGTGGACAATCATAACATGGTGAAGTGATGTTGACCTCTCACCTCCACCAGGCATGGGGAGGAGGGTGTACAGACTGCACCCCTCCCCCTGCTATTGACTTTACCCTCATGTCTCTCGTTTCCTCTCCTCTTCTCCCACCCCCATTAACCCATATCACTCTCTTGTTAATTTCTATGCCAGGCAAATTCTTACACAAACATGGAATTTCTTTTCACACTATTTTCCTCATGGAGTAAAACTGGCCTTAGGGTCTTCTCTTAGAGGGGGAACTAAATGTATATCTGTGGCTTTCCTTAGACCACAATATCCAAATCCCTAGGGAGTTTTGTCAAATTCCACTTCCCCCTTCCACTCCCACACTCAGAAGGAATGAAAACAGGGTATATAAAATGTGAAAAATAAAAATTCCCAACGGACTCTGACATACTTCTCACCCTCCTGGCTCTCTTTGAGAACCAGTGAACTAGACTAGATGATCCATCTCCAGTTTTAACTTGTAAAAAAAAAAATTATATTATTGGAAAATTTATTTTAAATGCCTTCAGTAAGCTTCAATTTCACCTGAAGACTGTAGCTTTTGACGCTACCTTATAAGTTACATTCCGTTCAAGCTTTAAAAGACCCCTTTCTAGTAATCTTTTCTCTTTTTTTAACAATTGAAAATGGTTCATCAACAGAATGCTAGTAACAATTATCAAGGAAACCCAAAGCCAGACATGTTTAGAAGTGTTTAAATTAAATTTAAGCGATATAAAGAAGCTTTTAAAATCCCTGAAATTTTTGAGGGGAGGTTCCAAGATGGCCAAATAGGAACAGTTCCAGTTTACAGCTCCCAGCGTGAGCGATGCAGAAGACGGGTGATTTCTGCATTTCCAACTGAGGTACCAGGTTCATCTCACTGGGGCTTGTCAGACAGTGGGTGCAGGACAGGGGTTGCAGCCCACGGACCGTGAGCCAAAGCAGGGCAGGGCATCACCTCACCCGGGGAGCACAAGGGGTCGGGGAATTCCCTTTCCTAGCCAAGGGAAGCCTTGACAGACGGTACCTGGAAAATTGGGTCACTCCCAACCTAATACTGCGCTTTTCCAACGGTCTTAGCAAACGGCACACCAGGAGATTATATCCCGCACCTGGCTTGGAGGGTCCCATGCCCACAGAGCCTTGCTCACTGCTAGCACAGCAGTCTGAGATCGAACTGCAAGGCAGCAGCAAGGCTGGGGGAGGGGCACCTGCCATTGCTGAGGCCTGAGTAGGTAAACAAAGAGGCCAGGAAGCTGGAACTGGGTGGAGCCCACCACAGCTCAAGAAGGCCTGCCTGCCTTTGTAGGCTCCACCTCTGGGGGCAGGGCATAGCTGAACAAAAGGCAGCAGAAACTTCTGCAGACTTAAACATCCCTGTCTGATAGCTTTGAAGAGAGTAGTAGTTCTCCCAGCATGGAGTTTGAGATCTGTGAACGGACAGACTGCCTCCTCAAGTGGGTCCCTGACCCCCGAGAAGCCTAACTTGGAGGCACCTCCCAGCAGGGGCCAACTGACACCTCATATGGCTGGATGCCCTTCTGAGATGAAGCTTCCAGAGGAACGATCAGGCAGCAACATTTCCCGTTCTGCAATATTTGCAGTTCTGCAGCCTCCTTTTGTGATACCCAGGCAAACGGGGTCTGGAGTGGACCTCCAGCAAACTCCAACAGACCTGCAGCTGAGGGTCCTGACTGTTAGAAGGAAAACTAACAAACAGAAAATTCTAAAAATCGGAATGTCTTTTCTCCCCCAAAGGATTGCAGCTCCTTGCCAGCAATGGAACAAAGCTGGATGGAGAATGATTTTGACAAGTTGAGAGAAGAAGGCTTCAGAAGATCGGTCATAACAAACTTCTCCGACCTAAAGGAGGATATTCAAACCCATCGCAAAGAAGCTAAAAACCTTGAAAAAAGATTAGACGAATGGCTAACTAGAATAACCAGTGTAGAGAAGTCCTTACATGACCTGATGGAGCTGAAAACCATGGCACAAGAACTACATGATGAATACACAAGCTTCAGTAACTGATTCGATCAACTGGAAGAAAGGGCATCAGTGATTGAAGATCAAATGAAGCGAGAAGAGAAGTTTAGAGAAAAAAGAGTAAAAAGAAATGAACAAAACCTCCAAGAAATATGGGACTATGTGAAAAGATCAAATCTACGTCTGATTGGTGTACCTGAAAGTGACAGGGAGAATGGAACCAAGTTGGAAAACACTCTGCAGGATATTATCCAGGAGAACTTCCCGAACCTAGCAAGGCAGGCCAACACTCAAATTCAGGAAATACAGAGAACGCCACAAAGATTATCCTCGAGAAGAGCAACTCCAAGACATAATTGTCAGATTCAGCAAAGTTGAAATGAAGGAAAACTTGTTAAGGGCAGCCAGAGAGAAAGGTCAGGTTACACACAAAGGGAAGCCCATCAGGCTAACAGTGGATCTCTCGGCAGAAACTCTACAAGCCAGAAGAAAGTGGGGGCCAATATTCAACATTCTTAAAGAAAAGAATTTTCAACCCAGAATTTCATATCCAGCCAAACTAAGTTTCATAAGTGAAGGAGAAATAAAATCCTTTACAGATAAGCAAATGCTGAGAGATTTTGTCACCACCAGGACTGCCCTACAAGAGCTCCTGAAGAAAGCAAGAAACATGGAAAGGAACAACTGGTACCAGCAACTGCAAAAATATGCCAAAATGTAAAGACCATCGATGCTAGGAAGAAACTGCATAAACTAACAAGCAAAATAACCAGCTAACCTCATAATGACAGGATAAAGTTTGCACACAAAATATTAACCTTAACTGTAAACGAACTAAACGCTCCAATGAAAAGACACAGACTGGCAAATTGGATAAAGAGTCAAGACCCATCAGTGTGCTGTACTCAGGAGACCCATCTCATGTGCAGAGACACACATAGGCTCAAAATAAAAGGATGGAGGAAGATCTACCAAGCAAATGGAAAACAAAAAAATGCAGGGGTTGCAATCCTAGTCTCTGATAAAACAGACTTTAAACCAACAAGGATCAAAAGAGACAAAAAAAGGCCATTACATAATGATAAAGGGATCAATTCAACAAGAAGAGCTAACTATCCTAAATATAAATGCACCCAATACAGGAGCACCCAGATTCATAAAGCAAGTCCTTAGAGACTTACAAAGAGACTTAGACTCCCACACAATAATAATGGGAGACTTTAACACCCCACTGTCAACATTAGACAGATCCACAAGACAGAAAGTTAACAAGGATATCCAGGAATTGAACTCACCCCTGCACCAAGCAGACCTAATAGACACCTACAGACCTCTCCACCCCAAATCAACAGAATATATATTCTTCTCAGCACCACATCTCACTTATTACAAAATTGACCACATAGTTGGAAGTAAAGCACTCTTCAGCAAATGTAAAAGAACAGAAATTATAACAAACTGTCTCTCAGAACACAGTGCAATCAAACTAGAACTCAGGACGAAGAAACTCAATCAAAACCACTCAACTACATGGAAACTGAACAACCTGCTCCTGAGTGACTACTGGGTACATAATGAAATGAAGGCAGAAATAAAGATGTTCTTTGAAATCAATGAAAACAAAGATACAACATACCAGAATCTCTGGGACTCATTTAAAGCAGTGTGTAGAGGGAAACTGATAACACTAAATGCCCACAAGAGAGCCAAATCATGAGTGAACTCCCATTCACAATTGCTTCAAAGAAAATAAAATACTTAGGAATCCAACTTATAAGGGATGTGAAGGACCTCTTCAAGGAGAATTACAAACCACTGCTTAATGAAATAAAAGAGGACACAAACAAATGGAAGAACATTCCATGCTCATGGATAGGAAGAATCAATATCATGAAAATGGCCATACTGCCCAAGGTAATTTATAGATTCAATGCCATCCCCATCAAGCTACCAATGACTTTCTTCACAGAATTGGAAATAAAAACTACTTTAAAGTTC
>NW_022162324.1:0-6426 GCF_008728515.1 Papio anubis | reverse complement strand
CCAATACATAGGATTAAAAAGTAATCTCTCAATATTATTCCTAATAACGATAATGATAGCTAACGTTTATTGAGAGCTTTTATTTTGGTACCAGGCATCATACAAAACATTTGATTTATACGTTGTCATTTAATCTCAGACAGATATCAGACAACAGTTGACTAAATTCCTCATATAGATAGCTCATCTTTTCCTTGACTTTTTTGGCATGTAATTACATCTTCCCCACTAAGTTTATAAACTCTAAGAGAGTATGGGATACATTTCTCAACAATACGGTTGATTATCTGGTTAAATAACGATACATCTGTTTTCCAAAAATCAAATGGAATCTATGTATTAGAGAGGTTGCAGGATTCACAACGAAATTAGTAGTGAATAATGGGAAGGCCAAATGAGTACCTTATATTCATCTATCTCCTTATTACTTTCCCTCACATTTAAAGTATTTCATACTACTCAGCACTATGTTTTTTTCCCCAACACTTTATAATAGAAAGTGCCAAACATGCAGAAACATTGAAAGAACAGCACAACGAACCATCACCACTTGCATGAAATAGGAGTTAACATTTCGCCATAGTTCACTTTTTCTCTCTCATACTGTCTTTCCATATGTATGTGTGAGTGTATACATAAATATGTTTTTCTTTCCTCAACGTATTTGGACTGTAAATGGTGGACATCGTAACTTATTATCCCTAAACACTGCAGCATGCCATGAATCTTCTAAGAATAAGGATATTCTCTTATGCGACATTGTTGATAAATACATAGCAGGGTCACACCTAAGAGAATTAACAATAATCCCTTAGTGTCATGTTACATCCAGTTCATATTTAAAAATATTTTTGTTAATTGTCCCCCAAACATCTATTACAGCTGTTTCTGTCAAAAGTTCACATTGCATTTAATTATTCTCTTTGTCTCTTTAAATCTAAAAGTTAGCTGGGTGCAGTGGCTCACTGCTGTAATCCCATCAATTTGGTAGGCCGATGTGGGCAGATCACTTGAGGTCAGGAGTTCGAGACCAGCCTGGCCAACGTAGTGAAACCCCGTCTCTAGTAAAAATACAAAAATTAGCTAGTCATGGTGGTGCACACCTGTAGTCTCAGCTACTTGGGAGGCTGAGGCAGAAGAAGCACCTGAACCCGGGAGGCGGAGGTTGCAGTGAGCCGAGATTGCACCACCGCACTCCAGCCAGGGCAACAGAGCGAGACTCTGTCGAGAGAGAGAGAGAAAAAAGTCTCCCCACTTTTTTTTTTTTTTTTTTTAACATTGAACACCAACTTTTTTAAAAGAGTAGGCCGGTTTTCCTGTAGAATCCCTCATTCTGAATTTGTGTGATTTTTTTCTTTGTGGTATTATTTAACCTGCTTTTTATTCCTCATATTTCAAGTAAACTACAATCATTATGGAGTTGCGGAATTTTTTCCAACGATTTATAGTAACTTGCAGGCATTTATTTTTCTCTCTCTCTCTCCCTCCCTCCGTCCTTCTTTTCTTTCTTCTCCAGAGAGGGAGTCTCACTCCTGTCACCCAGGTTGGAGTGCACTTCTGTGATCTCGGCTCACTGCAACCTCTGCTTCCTGGGTACAAATGATTCTCCTGCCTCAGCCTCCCAAGAAGCTGGGACTACAGGCACCCACCACCGTGCCCGGCTAATTTTTTTTGTATTTTTAGTAGAGACGGGGTTTCACCGACTTAGCCAGGATGGTCTCCATCTCCTGACCTCCTGATCCGCCCGCCTCGGCCTCCCAAAGTGGTGGGATTACAGGCGTGAGGCACCGCGCCCGGCCTGAAATATTACAGTTTCTCAAAAGAAGGACGCCTTCCAAAGGCCAATCCCCTAACTTACTGGCACCCTTCTGAGTTGCATTCGGGTCTGGTACCAAGTACCGTCATTTCGTGTTTATAGAATGTTGTGTCCTGCTGTTTTTCGAAAAGCAAACGTGGATGACAGCGTTTGAGCCCTCCACCCCCGCCCCTTCTGTGAACACTGGGCTAAGCCACAAAGACACAGAGGAGAAAACTCGCGGTAGGGGGCTATGAATGCAGAGAGCACCAGATGGTTCCCTGCAGACACAGAACCAGCTCCAGCTGGTGCCCCTTGAGAGTCTCTCCGCAGAATCTCGGAGGCTGATCCTCGCCCGCAAGCACAAGCGGGGAGGAGTCCTATGCCCTGGCCTAAGTCCCAAAGGAGGATCTGTGGGCTGTGCTGGAAAACACCACCAGAGGGCCCCCTTACCCTCCCAGGGAGGCTCTGACTGGCTGTGAGGACTCACATGCTCATCCTCGGACCAATGACAGGAGGGTACTGGGAACAGGACGTGAGCGCTGCTGGGATCACGTGACTGATCACAGGCTAAAGATGCCCATTGCCACTCCATGGCCCAGGATACCAACCTGTTTATTTTTTACTTTTCCTTTTTGTAAAGATGGGGTCTTGCTATGTTGCCCAAAGTGGTCTTCAACTCCTGGCCTCCCAAAGTGCCGGGATTACAGGCGTGAGCCAGGGCATCCAGCCTCCTGACATGTTTTTTTGTTTTTCCAGACGGAGTCTCGCTCTGTTGCCCAGGGTGGAGAGCAGTGACGTGATCTTGGCCCACTGCAACCTCCATCTTCTGGGTTCAAGCAATTCTCCTGCCTTAGCCTCTTGAATAGCTGGGATTACACGTGCCCATCACCACACCTCGCTAATTTTTGTATTTTTAGAAGAGATGGAGTTTCATCTTGTTGACCAGGCTGGTCTCAAACTCCTGACCTCAAGTGATCCACTTACCTCGGACTTCCAAAGTGCTGGGATTACAGACAGGAGTCACCACGCCCAGCCTCCAGACATGTTTAAAACAGAAAAATTTCATCTACAATCACCCCTGTTAAATGGTATATTATGTAATATATCCCAGTATATGGAGACACAAGTGTAACAAGGATATCCGGGACTTGAACTCATCTCTGCACCAAGCAGACCTCATAGACGTCTACAGAACTCTCCAAACCAAATCAACAGAACTTACATTCTTCTCAGCAGCATTCATCGCACTTATTCCAAAATTGACCACATCGTTGGAAGTCAAGCACTCCTCAGCAAATGTAAAAGAACAGAAATCACAATAAACTGTCTCTCAGACCACAGTGCCATCAAATTAGAACTCTGGATTAAGAAACTCACTCAACACCACACAACTACATGGAAACTGAACAACCTGCTCCTGGATGACTACTGGGTAAATAATGAAATGAAGGCAGAAATAAAGATGTTCTTCAAAACCAATGAGAACAAAGATGCAACGTACCAGAATCTCTGGGACACATTTAAAGCAGTGTGTAGAGGGAAATTTATAGCACTAAATGCCCACAACAGAAAGCAGGAAAGATCTGAAATCGACACCCTACCATCACAATGAAAAGAACTAGAGAAGCAACAGCAAACACATTCAAAAGCTAGCAGAAGGCAAGAAATAACTAAGATCAGAGCAGAACTGAAGGAGATAGAGACACAAAAAACCCTTCAAAAAAATCGATGAATCCAGGAGCTGGTTTTCTGAAGAGATCAACAAAATTGATAGAACGCTAGCAAGACTAATAAAGAAGAAAAGAGAGCAGAACCAAATAGACGCAATAACACATGATAAAGGGGATATCACCACCGATCCCACAGAAATACAAACTACCATCAGAGAATACTATAAACACCTCTATGCAAATAAACTAGAAAATCTACAAGAAATGGATCAATTCCTGGACACATACACCCTCCCAAGACTAAACCAGGAAGAAGCTGAATCACTGAATAGACCAATAACAGGCTCTGAAATTGAGGCAATCTTTAATAGGCTACCAACCAAAAAAAGTCCAGGACCAGAAGGATTCACGGCCAAATTCTACCAGAGGTATGAGGAGGAGCTGGTACCATTCCTTCTGAAACTACTCCAATCAATAGAAAAAGAGGGAATCCTCCCGAACTCATTTTATGAGGCCAGTATCATCCTGATACCAAAGCCTGGCAGAGACACAACAAGAAAAGAGAATTTTAGACCAATAGCCCTGATGAACATCGATGCAAAAACCCTCCATAAAATACTGGCAAACCGAATTCAGCAGCACATCAAAAAGCTTAACCACCAAGATCAAGTTGGCTACATCCCTGGGATGCAAGGCTGCTTCAACGTACGCAAATCAGTAGACGTAATCCATCACATAAACAGAACCAAACACAAAAAACACATGATTATCTCAACAGACGGAGAAAAGGCCTTCAACAAAATTCAACAGTCATTCACGCTAAAAACTCTCAGTAAACTAGGTATTGATAGAACGTATCTCAAAATAATACGAGCTATTTATCACAAACCCACAGCCAGTATCATACTGAATGGGCAAAAACTGGAAGCATTCCCTATGAAAACCGGCACAAGACAGGGCTGCCCTCTCTCACCACTCCTATTCAACACAGTGTCTCCTATTCAACATATTGTTGGAAGTTCTGGCCAGGGCAATCAGGCAGGAGAAAGAAATAAAGGGTATCAATTAGGAAAAAAGGATGTCAAATTGTCCCTGTTTGCAGATGACATGACTGTATATTTAGAAAGCCCCATCGTCTCAGCCCGAAATCTCCTTAAGCTGACAAGTAACTTCAGCAAAGTCTCAGGATACAAAATCAATGTGCAAAAATCACAAGCATTCTTATACGCCAATAAGAGACAAACAGAGAGCCAATTCATGAGTGAACTCCCATTCACAACTGCTTCAAAGAGAATAAAATACCTAGGAATCCAACTTACCAGGGATGTGAAGGACCTCTTCAAGGAGAACTACAAAGCACTGCTCAACAAAATAAAAGAGGACACAACCAAATGGAAGAACACTCCATGCTCACGGATAGGAAGAATCAATATCATGAAAATGGCCATACTGCCCAAGGTGATTTATAGATTCAATGGCATCCCAGTAAGCTGCCGATGACGTTCTTCACGGAATTGGGAAAAGCTACCTTAAAGTTCATATGGAACCAAAAAAGAGCCTGCATTGCCAAGACAATCCTAAGCAAAAAGAACAAGGCGGGAGGCATCATGCTACCTGACTTCAAACTACACCACAAGGCTACAGTAACCAAAACAGCATGGTACTGGTACCAAAACAGAGATATAGACCAATGGAATAGAACAGAGGGCTCAGAAAAAACACCACACATCTACAACCATCTCATCTTTGACAGACCTGACAAAAACAAGAAACGGGGAAAGGATTCCCTATTTAATAAATGGTGCCGGGAAAACTGGCTAGCCATATGTAGAAAGCTGAAACGGGATCCCTTCCTTATGCCTTATACAAAAATTAATTCAAGGTGGATTAAAGACTTAAATGTTAGAGCTAAAAGCATAAAAAGCCTAGAAGAAAACCTAACCAATACCATTCAGGACACAGGCATGGGCGAGGACTTCATGACTAAAACACCAAAAGCAATGGCAACAAAAGCCAAAATAGACAAACGGGGTCTAATTACACTAAAGAGTTTCTGCACAGCAAAGGAAACTACCGTCAGAGTGAACAGGCAACCTACAGAATGGGAGACAATTTTTACAATCTACCCATCTGACAGAGGGCTAATATCCAGAATCTACAGAGAACTTAAACAAATTTACAAGAAAAAATCAAACAACCCCATCAAAAAGTGGGCAAAGGATATGAACAGATACTTTTCAAAAGAAAAGTTAATTAATGCAGCCAACAGACACGTGAAAAAATGCTCATCACCACTGGTCATCAGAGAAATGCAAAGCAAAAGCACCGTGAGATAGCATCTCACACCAGTTAGAATGGAGATCATTAAAAAGTCAGGAAACGGCGGGTGCTGGCAAGGATGTGGAAAATAGGAAGGCTTTTACACTGTTGGCGGGAGTGTAAACTAGTTCCACCATTGTGGAAGGCAGTGTGGTGATTCCTCAAGGATCCAGAACGAGAAATACCATTTGACCCAGCAATCCTATTACTGGGTATATACCCAAAGGATTATATATGATGCTACTATAAAGACACACGCACACGTATGTTTATGGCGGCACTATTCACAATAGCAAAGACTTGGAACCAACCCCAATGTCCATCAGTGATAGACTGGATTAAGAAAATGTGGCACATGTACACCATGGAATACTATGCAGCCATAAAAAAAGGATGAGTTGGAGTCCTTTGTAGCAACACGGATGAAGCTGGAATCCATCATTCTGAGCAAACTATGGCAAGGACAGAAAACCAAACACCGCGTGTTCTCACTCATCGGTGGGAACTGAACAATGAGAACACTTGGACACAGGGCGGGGAACATCACACCCCGGGGCCCATCACACCCCGGGCCAGTCGTGATGTGGGGGAGTGGGGGAGGGATAGCATTAGGAGAAATACCTAATGGAAATGACGAGT
>NW_022162323.1:0-6433 GCF_008728515.1 Papio anubis | reverse complement strand
TTCAGACTCACACTGGAACTCACACCCTCGGCTCTCCCGGGTCTCAGGCCTTCAGCCCGGAACTCACACACTCAGCTCTCCTGGGTCTCACAGCTTCAGATTCAACAGGAACTCACACATCAGCTCTCCCGGGTCTCAGGCCTTCAGACTCAGCCTGGAACTCACAACCTGATGTGCTTTGGATCAGCGTCCCTGCCCAAATCTCACGTTGCATTGTCATCCCCAGTGTTGGAGGTGGGGTCTAGTGGGAGGCAATTGAATCATGGGGGATGTGTCCTTTGTGAATGGTTTTACCCCAACCCCTCAGCACTGTTCTTGTGATAACGAGTGAGTTCTCACGAGATCTGGTTGTTTAAAAGTGTGTAACGGCACCCCCTTCTCTTTCTTGCCCCTGCTCAGCCACGTAAGACGTGATGGGTTGCCCTTCACCTTCCATCATGATTGTAAGTTTCCTGGGGTCTCCCCGGAAGCAGAGGACACCATTCAATTTCTCTCTTTCTCTTTCTTTCTTTCTTTCTTATATATAATATATAAATTATATATATTTATATGTAAATATATATATAAATTATAACAATAAATATATAAAATATATAAATTATATATAAATTTATATATAAAATATATATATTTAGATATATAAATATGTATATATATTCTAGGGATATATATATTTTATATATTTTTATATATAAATATTTTATATATTTATATATTATATTTATATATATTATATAAAAATATATATGTAAATATATGAATATATATAAAATATATTTTTTTATTTATATATTTATTTATAAAACATATAAATTTATTTATAAAATAATAAATTTATTTATATAAAATTATTTATTTATAAAATAATAAATTTATTTATATAAATTATTTATTTATAAAATATATAGAATTATTTACATAAATTATTTATTTATAAATATATGAGATTTATTTACATAAATTATTTATTTATAAATATATAAATTTATTTACATAAATTATTTATTTATAAATATATAAATTTATTTATAAATTATTTATTTATAAAATATATTTTATTTATATAAATTATTTATTTATAAATATATAAATTTATTTATTTATAAATATATAAATGTATATTTATGTATAGTATATTATATATTTATAAAAATATAAATGTATATTTATATATAGTATATTATATATTTATAAATATATATTTATGTGTCTATTTTTTAATAGAAAGTAGCTTTTACTTTTAACCTTAAAAGTCTTGCTACTTGTTGCCAAGCATGGTGGCTCACGCCTGTCATCCCAGCACTTTGGGAGGCCGAGGCGGGCGGATCACCCGAGGTCAGGAGTTTGAGACCAGCCTGGACAATACGGTGAAACCCCCTCTCTACTAAAAATACAAAAATCAGCCAGGCGTGGTGGCAGGTGCCTGTAATCCCAGGTACTCGGGTGACTGAGTCAGGAGAATTGCTTGAATCTGCAAGGTGGAGGTTGCAGTGAGCTGAGAGATTGTGCCACTACACTCCAGCCTGGGCGACAGAGCCAGACTCCATCTCAAAACAAAACGAAAAAAAAAAAGAGGTAAAAGGAGCCAGGAGCAGTGGCTCAGTCCTGTCATCCCAGCATTCTGGGAAGCCAGTGCAGGTGGATCACCTGAGACTAGGATTTCGAGGCCAGCCTGAGGAACATGGCAAAACCTCATCTGTACTAAACATACAGATATTAGCCAGGTGTGGTGGCAGGTGCCTGTAATCCGAGCGACTCCGGAGACTGAGGCAGGAAAATTGCTTGAATCCGGAAGGTGGAGGTTGCAGTGAGCTGAGATCACACCATTGCACTCTAGCCTGGGCGACAGAGCCAGACTCCATCTCAAAAAAAACAAAAAACAAAAACAAAAAACTGCTGAAAGGGATCTTGGCCTCCGTCTCAGCCCCCGTGACAGGACTGGCCCGCTTTTGTCTATAAAGACCCTCCAAACTTCCAGGGAAATCCTCCAAGCAAAAGAGCCACAAATCAGGTCTGATTGGAAACGTGTGTTATCAATATTTGCAAGCGCTTCTGCCCTGTTGGAAAATTAAAGTCCAAACAGGGCTTGTTCTGAATATCCCTGTTCACATCCACTTATTGATCAAGCTTTTCCCGGATTCATCGAGATAACCCTTGGGGACATTCCCCTAAAGCCATCAGAGTTATCGTAGTGGGTTCAAATGCAGCTGTGGAACAGAAGACAGGGCAGGGGAGTTAAAAAAAAAAAAACCTCTGTATTCTTCTCCATCCCCCAGGGCCCTCTCAAAATACACAGTATGCTTTTATTGATGATTTCTGAATTTCCATTTTAATAAAATAAATGGAGATACCTGCGGATAATAGCTCTGTTCAATATTTATGAAGTGTCTTTTTAGAATAAATTCAGAAATTCAGTATTAATCATCACAACCATTACATTCCACGAGCATATAAATAACAAACGGAAACACCATTTATTTTTTTCGAAACCCTATAATGAAAAGCAGCTCAGGACCCAATTTCATGTTTGAGGAATTCATGCTTTCGGGGTTTGGATTTATGGGATTCTAAAAAGACGTTCTCAGCTTACCCGGGGCCCGAAATATAGGTGTGATAATAACAGCTTTCTCCCACATTGAGGTGAATAAGCAGTTTTTTATTTAAGGCAAGAAACGCCATCCAGAATTTTTTTTTTTTTTTTCTTTTCTGGCGAGGAAGCTGAATATTTGTCTTGCAAGAGTTGAGAGCCAAGCCAGCCGGCTTGAGGCGGACACCCAGAGGAGAGAATAAAATAGATAAAAACTGGAATACAAAAACTAAAGGGTGCTTGTAGTACCGGAGAGCTAAAAAAAAAAGCAAAAGTTAACAGGACAGAGTCCAGGGAGAACCACAGATTCGTGAGTCTCCACAGCAACACACCGGACGTGGTGGCTCACGCCTGTCATCCCAGCACTTTGGGAGGCCGAGGCGGGCGGATCACCTGAGGTCAGGAGTTCGAGACCAGCCTGGCCAACATGGCGAAACCCCGTCTCTACTGAAAATACAAACATTAGCTGGGCGTGGTGGCAGGTGCCTGTCATTCCAGCTACTCGGGAGGCTGAGGCAGGAGAATCGCTTGGACCCGGGAGGCGGAGGTTGCAGTGAGCCGAGATCGCACCACCGCACTCCAGCCTGGGCGACAGAGCGAGACTCTGTCTCAAAAAAAAAAAAAAAGAAAAAGAAAAAAAACCAGAAACACATTTGATGGGACCCTTGAACGGGCTTTTACGCAGAAAGGTAAAGTCAGCCTGGTAACCAGTTCCTCCTGCCCTTCCCTGCAGACCGGCCTGTCAGGAACCACCCATCGCGCCGGCGACTGACATCCTACGTCTGCCACATGAATGACCCCAAACCCAGAAGCTTGTACAAGAATTGTTCCTGTCTCAGTCCTGGCATCCAGGAGTCTGAAATGAAGGAGTCTCAGGGCCGTGCTCCCTCTGGAGCCTCTAGGGGAGGCTCCTTCTGCCTCTCCCAGCTCCTGGGGGCTCCAGGGGTCCCTGGACTTGCGGCCGCATCACTCCAGTCTCTGCCTCCGTCTCCCCG
Source organism: Papio anubis (assembly GCF_008728515.1). Lineage (NCBI taxonomy): Eukaryota > Metazoa > Chordata > Mammalia > Primates > Cercopithecidae > Papio > Papio anubis. Next base: position 2,851 of record NW_022162323.1, on the reverse strand, counting down.
TGGCCTCCTCCTCTGTGTCTGCGTCTCCTCTTCTGTCTCTTAGAAGGACACCTGTCATTGCATTAAGGACCCATCCTAATCCAGGATGATCTCATCCCAAGGTCCTTCACTTAATGACATCTTGAAAGACCTTTATTTCCAAATAAGGTCCCATCCACAGGTTCTGGGGGGTAAGGATACAGATGTAGCTTTTGAGCAGACTATAGTTCGACCCACTACAGTTATATCCAGTTGCCTCTGGAGGCTCTAGGGGAGGCTCCTTCCTGCCTCTCCCAGCTCCCGGGGGCTCCAGGCGTCCCTGGGCTTGTGGCCGCATCACTCCAGTCTCTGCCTCTGTCTCCCCGTGGCCTCCTCCTCTGTGTCAGTGTCTGCTCTTCTGTCTCTTACAAGGACACCTGTCACTGGATGTAGGACCCACATGACTCCAGGATGATCTCATCTCATGCTCCTTCACTTAACAGCATTTGCAAAGACCCTATTGCTGAATAAGGCCTTATTCCAGGTCTGGGCATTAGGACATGGACAGATCTTTCTGGGGCCACAGTTTAATCCACTGCAGGTGTATCCAGTTCCCTCTGGAGCCTCTAGGGGAGGATCCTTCCTGCCTCTCCCGGCTCCTGGGGGCTCCAGGCATCCCTGGGCTTGTGGCCGCATCACTCCAGTCTCTGCCTCCGTCTCCACGTGGCCTCCTCCTCTGTGTCTGCGTCTCCTCTTCTGTCTCTCAGAAGGACATTCCTCTTTGGGTTCAGGGTCAACTTAACGCAGGATGACCTCATGGTAAGTTTCCTGACTCAATTCCATCTGCAAACACCTTATTTCCAAGTCCAGTCCCAGTCACAGGTAGCACGGGTTAAAACATGCACCTGTTTCTTTTGGGGGACACAGGGTAGCTACCACAGGCAATGAGCAGAGTTCTCCTGGCTTAGTTGCTTTTTCCAAAGGAAAAGATTTCAGTTGGTCCCGATGGAGATTTAGTGGAGGGTGTGTGATTACCTTTGACCGGGAACAAGGTGCTGTGAAGAATTAAACCTCATTCCTGGGCCAGGCACGGCGGCTCACACCTGTCATCCCAACACTTTGGGAGGCTGAGGTGGGAGGATCACTTGAGGCCGGGAGTTGGAGACCAGCCTGAGCAACACAGTGAGATCTTGTTTCTACAAAACGAAAACCGTTTTTAAAAATTAGCCACGTGTGTTCGTGCGAAATCCTGTCGTCCCAGCGACCTGGCAGGTTTGAGCCCAGGAGGTTGAACCTATTTTCTCCACACACCGTGAGGCTTCTAACGCATCCTCCTCCTGCGTTCAGCAGCTCCGCTCGGCTAATGGATTCCAGGAACCCTGGGCCTCGCCCTGACTGTGGCATCATTGCGTTACTGATTCCCCCGTCTTGTTAACTCACCTGCCACACGTTGCATCAGTGGTCGTGCTCCCTGCAAATGTGATAAGAGACCCACGTATGCCCTACGCGCATGTGGCTAATTGGATTTTGCAAATCACGTTACTGGTGCAAGGAACAGGTTTTCCAGCGATAAAACATCAGCTACGGAACCTGCCGGGGTGACACGGCCTTCTGTTTAAGGCCACGGCCGTGCCTGGTTGGTGCCACCGTGCTCCCGCCTGAACGAAGGAGTGAGACTCGGCCTCAAATAAAACAAAGTACTTAGCACAGAAAAGCACTTTGGAAGCCCTTATAAACATCAGCTCCCATCATAAGACGTGTGTAGGCCGGGCGCGGTGGCTCACGCCTGTCATCCCAGCACTTTGGGAGGCCGAGGCGGGTGGATCACCTGAGGTCAGGAGTTCGAGACCAGCCTGGCCAACATGGTGAAACCCCGTCTCTACTAAAAATACAAAAATCAGCCGGGCACGGTGGCAGGTGCCTGTCATCCCAGCTACTCCAGAGGCTGAAGCAGGAGAATCGCTTGAACCCCGGAGGCGGAGTTTGCAGGGAGCTAAGATCCCGCCACAGCACTCCAGCCTGGACGACAGAGTGAGACTCTGTCTCAAAAAATTTTTATTTTATTTTTATTTATTTATTTATTTGTTTATTTATTTATTGAGATGGAGTCTTGCTGTGTCACCCAGGCTGGAGTGGAACGTCACAATCTCTGCTCACTGCCTCCCAGGTTGAAGCGATTCTCCCGCCTCAACCTCCTGAGTAGCTGGGATTGCAGGCACCTGCCACTACCTCTGGCTAATTTTTATATTTTTAGTAGAGACCAGGTTTCAGCGTGTTGGCCAGGCTGGTCTCAAACTCCTGACCTTGTGATCCACCTGCCTCGGCCTCCCAAAGTGCTGGGATGACAGGCATAAGCTACCATGCCCAGCCTTTTATTTTTAGTTTCATTTTATTTTCTGTAGCGATGGTGTCTGGCTCTGTTTCCCAGGCTGATATCGTCCTCCTGGTCTGAATAAATCTTCCCACCACAGCCTCCTGAGTAGCTGGGACTACAGGTGCACACCACCACGCCCGGCTAATTTTGTTTTTATGCTATCTTATTTTTTGTAGAGATGGGGTCTTACTATGTTGTCCAGGCTGGTCTCATCCTCCTGGTCTCAAGCAATCCTCCCACCACAGCCTCCTGAGTAGCTGGGACTACGGGTGCACACCACCATGCCCACCATGCCTGGTTAATTTTATTTTTTTGTTTGTTTTGTTTTTATAGAGATGGGGTCTTGCTATGTTGCCCAGGCTGGTCTCAAACTCCTGGGCTCAAGCAATCCTCCCATTTCAGCCACCTGGGTAGCTGGGAGTACAGGTGTGCACCACCATGCTTGGTTAATTTTATTTTTTTGTTTGTTTGTTTTGTTTTTATAGAGATGGGGTCTTGCTATGTTGCCCAGGCTGGTCT
>NW_022162322.1:0-6441 GCF_008728515.1 Papio anubis | reverse complement strand
ACATAAAGTCATGGTTATCAAGGCAGTGGTATTAGCACAAAAATAGACACATACATCAAAGGAACAGAATTAAACTCAGAAATAAAGCCTTATATTCATGGTTACTTTATTTTTGACAAAGGTCTCAAGACAATTCAGTAAGAGAAAGGTAGTTTGTTTTTTCAACAAATGTTGCAGTGGCAACTGGGTACCCACACACCAAAAAGAAAAAGCGTGGGGAAAAAAATCCCCCAAACCAAACCAAAACAAATAAAAATCTCACTTAGATCCCCACTGCACACACAAAAATTAACTCCAAATGGATCACAGACCTAAATGAAAGAACAGTAAGACCATGAGACTTCTAAAACTTCCAATAACACAATCCATAAAAATTAGTAAAATGGACTTCATTAAAATAGAAAACTATTCAGTTGTAAAAGATGATTATCTCCCTATAGCTAATGTAACAAATTACCTTGATCTTAGGGGCTTATAACAAGACACGAATCTATTATCCTACTGATGGAGAAGTCAGAACTGTAAAATCTAAGTGTCAGCAGAACTAAGTTCCTTCTGGAGGCTTCAAAGGAGAATCCATTTCTTTACCTTTCCCAACTTCTAGGGGCCACCTGTGTCCCTGACTCCTGGCCCCTCTTCATCTTTAAAGGGCATCACTGCAGTCTCCAGTTCTTTTCTCTTGTAAGAACCTTCTTGATTACAGTGGGTCCACCTACTTAAACCAGGATAATGGTCCCATCTCAAGATCTTAAATTAATCGAATTAATCAGCTACAAAATCCCTTTTGCCACTTCAGGCAACAGGTTCATAAGTTCTGGGGAATAGGACCTGGGTATCTTGGGGGAAAGGCTTTGTTCTGTCTGCTACATAATAGTTTGTCCTTTCACTGAGAAACGTTACATCTGTAAAAGTCTTATATTCAGATTGTATAAGGCACCTATAACCCATAAGACGACAACCAACCCATTTAAAACGTGAGCAAAAAATCTGAACATTTTACCAATATATACAAATGGTTATGAATAGGAATTAGCACATTAAAAGCTAATAAGCACATTAAAATGCTTAGCATCATTCATTGTTGTAAAGTAAATACACAATGATATACCATTTCACATCAATTACAATGGCAAAAATCAAAACATCAACAATAACTATTGGTGGTGATGATGTGGAGAAAGTGGGATGCGCATATGCTGCTGGTGGAAGTGTGAAATGGTGCAGCTATTTTGTAAACAATTTGGCAGTTTTTAAAAAGCTAAACCTAAATTCACAATAAGACTCAATCATGCTACTTGGCATCCACTTAAGATAAAGGAAATTATATGCATACACAAACATAGGTACATAAATGTCGACAGCAGCTGAATACTGGAAACAATGAATAACCAACTGGTAAATGAATAAACAGAATGTGTCATATCTATCAAATAGAATATAAATAAATAATAAGGAATAAACTACCGATGCATGGTACAGCAAGGACTTCAAAACAGGTAAAGGAGGCATAGAGAAGCATGTACAACTTATGATTTTATATCATAAAATTGTAAGATCATTAAAAAAAAAGCCATAAAATCATAGAGTAAAATATTCTATGATTTTATATTCTACAAAATTTAGAGCACACTGTTATGATTTCTAGGGTTCTTTTTCCTAGAGCTAACCTTTCATCTGATATCCTTTGCAATTAACCAAGTACATTCTTTAGCACGTTTGTAGTGTAGTTCTGCTGATAACACATTCTCTCAGCTTTCATGTTTGGGAGTGTGTTGTTTCACCCCTGTTTATAAAGGAGATTTACCCTGGATATGAGTTGACAGGCCTTTCTCCTGCTTCTAGTGCTTTAAAAAATGTCTTTCCATGGTCTTCTGGTCTCCACTGTATCTTCACAGAAGTCACGCGTTGTTCAAATGCTTCTCTGGTGTGTAACGTGTCTTTTTCTTCTGAGTCCTTTCAGGATCTCCTCTTCATCTTGGGATTTCAGTACTTTGGCTATCATGAACGTGGATGTGATTCATGTTATACTTGTTCTGCTTGGAATTCACTGAACTTCACGGGGCCGGACACAGGTGGTTTGACATCAATCTCAGAAAATTTTGACTCCTTTTTTTAAAGGTTCCTGCTCTTCTCTCTCTTTTCCTTCTTGTATTACAAGTATATTGACGTATCACAGGAGCTTGAGGTTCTGTTGGCTTTTCTTTCATTTTGTTTCTCTGGGCTTCACTTTGGTTAATTCCTTTTCATCTTCCTTCTCCAACCTGTTAAGCCCATCAGCGCCATTTCATCTCAGTGTCATATTTTCCAGCTTCATAGTGATGTCTCATGTATACGCTATATATGCATAGCGTCTCCTATCATCGACATTGCCTACCAGACTGGTACATTTGTCACAACTGATACTTCTACAGCGAAACATCATTACCACTCCAACTCCATCATTCACATCAGGGTTCATTCTTGGTGTTGTACAATAGATGGGTCTGGACAAATGCATAACATGTATCCACCATTACAGTATCATACAGAGATCATATGATACTAAAAATTCTCCTGCTCTGCCTATTCATCCCTGCCTCCCCCTGGCCCCTGGCAACCACTGATCTTCTTACAGTCTCCATAGTCTTGCCTTTTCTAGGATGTTGTAAAGCTGGAATCATACAACAACCTTTTCAGATTGCTTCTTTCACTTAGCAATATGCCCTTTAAGTTTCCTCTGTGTCTTTTTATGGATAGCTCATTTATTTTCAGCCTCAAATAATATCCCATTGTCTGGATGTACCACAGCTCACTTATACATTCACCTACTGAGGGGCATTTTGGTTGCTTCCAAGTTTTGACAACTATGAATAAGGCTGCTCTAAATATCTACTTGCAGGCTTTGTGTGTAGACATAAGTTTTCAACTCCTTTGAGCAAATGCCAAGGAGTGTAATTGCTTTATCATATGGTAAGAGTATATTTAGTTTTGTAAGAAACCACCAATCTGTCTTCCTAAAGGCTGTTCTATTTTGCATTAAGACCCACAATGAATGAGAGCGAATTCCCACAGCTCCACATCTTCACAGGCTTTGGTGTTGATAGTGTTCTGGATTCTGGTGTAGTGATATCTTACTGTTGCTTTAATCTGCATTTCTCTATGACACATAATGTGAAGCATCATTTCATACGTGGATTTGCCATCTCTATATCTTCTTAGATGAGGTATCTGTTAGTCTTTGACCCATTAATGTGATGAATTACGTTAATTGGCTTTTCAATGTTAAACCAGCTTTGGATATGTGAAATTCCATGTGGTTTTGGTGCACAATTTTGTTAGATTTAATTTGCTAATATTTTATTGAAGATTACTGCATCTATGTTCATGAGAGATGTTCTGTAGTTTTCTTGTAATATTTTGTTATTAAAATGGTATTTGGTATTAAAATGATGCTGGCGCTACAGAATGAGTTAAGAAGTATTCCTCAGCCTCTATGTTCTGAAAGAGATTGTAGATAATTGGTACAATTTCTTCTTAGATATTTGGTAGAATTCAACAGTGAACCCATCTGGGCCTGGCACTTCCTGTTTTGAAAGGTTATTAACCACTGATTCAATTTAACAGATATAGGCCTATACAGATCGTTTCTTCCTGTTCAAATTTTGGCAGATTCTGTCTTTAAAGAAATTGGTTCATTTCATCCACGTTATCAAATTTGTGGCCATAGAGTTGTTCATAATTTTTATTATCCTTTTAATGTCCATGGGATCTGTAGTTTTGTCTCTTATTTCATTTCTGATATTGATAATTTATCAGCTGTATTTCTTTTTCTTGTTAGAGGCTTACAGATTTTCTCTCAAAGAACCAGCTTTTGGTTTCATTGATTTTTCTCTACTGATATTCTGTTTTCAACGTATTGATTTCTGCTCTTTCATTATTTGTCTCCTGCTTAGAATTTAATTTGATGTTCTTTTTCTAGTTTTCGAAGGTGGAAGCTGATTGATTTTAGATCTTGTTTTTTTTTTGACGTATGCATTTAAATCTATAAATTTCCCTATAAACATTACTGTCATTGCAGCTCACAAATTTTAACAAGTTTTCATTTTCATTTACTTCAAAAATTCGAAGAAATCTTCAGATTTCTTCCTTAAACAATGTATTATGTAGAAGTGTACTGTTTAATATCCTAATGTATTTTCCAGTCGTCCATTATTGATTTCTACTTTACTGTGGTTGAGAACATACTTGTTTGATTCCTACTCTTTTAAATTTGTTAAGGTGTGTTTTATGGACCACAACATGGTATATCTTGGTGAATGTTCTGTATTCTGTTGTTGTTGGAGGAAATAGTCTATAAACATCAGTTATGTACAGTTGACTGAGGATGCCGATTTCAATTTTGTCCCTACTGATTTTCTGGCTACTGAATTGGTCCATTTCTGATAAACGGGTGTTAACGTCTCCAACTATAATAGTGGGTTAATTATTTCTCCTTGAAGTTTATCAGTTTTTGCTTTGGAATTCTGATGCTTTGTTAGCAAAAGTACATTTCAGGATTGTTACATCTTCTTGGAGAATTGACCCCTTTATTACGTAACAGTCATCTCTGGTAACTTTCCTTTATGTAAAGCCAACTCTGTCTGAAATTCATATCACCACTTCCACTTTTCAAAATGAGTGTTGGCCGGGTATGGTGGCTCATGCCTGTAATCCCAGCACTTTAGAAGGCCAAGGCAGAATGATCACCTGAGGTCAGGAGTTCAAGACCAGCCTGGCCAACATGGTGAAATCCCATCTGTACAAAAATAGAAAAAAAAAATAAGTTACCCGGGCATGACCACAAATGCCTGTAATCCCAGCTACTCAGGAGGCTGAGGGAGAATCACTTGAACCTGGAAGGCAGAGGTTGCAGTGAGATGAGATGAGGCCATTGCACACCAAAAAATTAGTGTTAACATTTATATCTTTTTCCATTCCTTTACCGTTGATCTATATGTATGTCTTTAAATCTAAAGTGGATTTCTTATAGACGATATATAGTTCGGTGCATTTGGACTGACATTGAAAGTAATGATATACAGTTGAATTAACATCTACCATATTTGTTACTATTTTCTATTTATTGCCCTTGTTCTTTGTTTATGTCTTTCACTCTTTTTTCCTTGTGGTCTTAATTGAGCATTTTCTATGATTTATTTTCTTTCCTTTCTTAGCATATCAGTTACTCCTTTTTTTTTTAAAAGTGGCTGCCTTGGAATTTGCAATATAAATTTACAAGTAACCCAAGTCCACTTTCAAACGACACTACACTGGTTTCTTGATAATGCAAGCACACTATAATAACAAAATAATCCTAATTCCTAATTGCTCTCTCCCATCCCTTGGTTATCACTGCTCTCATTCATTTCACTTATATTTAAGTGTGTGTATATGACATATACATAAGCATATAATATACTGTCGCTATTACGAATGAACTGTTATGTTAGATCTATTAAGAAAAATGAAAGATTTTCTTCTACCTTCACTATTTCTTCTTTGATGCTTTTTGTTTTTCTATTTATTTTTTTAAACAGACAAGGTCTTCCTCTGTTGCCCAGGCTGGAGTGGAGTAGCATCATTATAGCTCACTGTAGGGGATCCTGGGCTCAAGAAGTGACCCATCTCAGCCTCTCAAAGTAGCTGGCACTATAGGTGTCGGCCACAACGTTTGGCTTTTTTTTAACGAGACAGAGTCTCACTATGTTGCCCAGGCTGGTCTAAACTAAGCGGCCTCCAGCTGTTCTCCCATCTTTGCCTCCCAGAGTGTTAGGATGACAGGTGTGAGCCCCTGTAAACCGACTGTGCTCTTCCTTTCTTTATGCACAGCTGAGTTACTGACCTCTATTCTTTTCTCTAAAGAACTTTGAACATTTTTTGCAAGGCAGGTCTACCGGCAACAAATTTTGCAATTTTTGCCGGAGAAGGTCTTTATTTTCTTCACTTTTGAAAGATAATTTCACAGAGTATAGGCTTCTAGGTTAATGGAATCTTTTTTCTCTCAATAGTTTAAATACTTCACTCCACTTCTTGCTTTCATGGTTTTTGAGGGGAAGTTGAATGTAATTCTTACCTTTGATCCTCCATAGAGAAGGAGATTACTCTGGTTTCTTTACTTTTTAATCTTTGATTCACCATAGTTTGAATATTTTATGCCCAAGTAGAGTTTATTTTTGTTTTGTTTTTGTCGTCGTCGTTTTTACATTTATCCTTCTTGGTGTTTCTTGAGCTTCCTGGATCTATGGTTTGGTGTCTGGTATTAATCTGAGGAAATTCAGCTATTACTCTTACAAATATTTCTTCTGTTCCTCTTTCTTCCCCCTTGTATTACCGTTATGCATATTTTATGCCTCTGTGGAAGTCCCATAGTGCTTGGATACTCTGTTCTTTTTTGCTTTTCAGTTCTGGAGGTTGGAGTTGGGT
>NW_022162321.1:0-6445 GCF_008728515.1 Papio anubis | reverse complement strand
GATAAAAGGATGGATGAATGATGGATGGATGGATGATGGATGGATGGACAGATGGATGGATGGATGGATGGAAGGATGAACAGGTAAATAGATGATGGAAGGATGAATGGATGGGTGGATGGACAGAGAGTGAACAGCACAGGGGTCCTCCTGCATCCCTTGCCACTCACCTGGATGTACAGGTCCACCAGCTCGCTCTGCTGCAGGCTGTAATAGATCTTCCCTGCTTGCAGCCAGGCATGCGCCTCCTTCTCTTTCTTCTGAAGGTCAATGAAAATCCCCAGACTTCATTTAGTGTAGTCCAGAGTGGATTTGTAGGCCCTGGAATCAGACACAGGTGTCAGAACAAGGGCTCTCATCCTCCTGGAACCAGTCTGCCTCCTCCCGTGGGTCTGGTGACAGATGAATCTGGAATGTGCAGACTGGGAACGGCCCTCTTGTGTGTGCAGTGTTCTGCCCTTCCCAGGCTGCTGGGAGGGCCAGGGTGAACACACACGGCATGGAAAAGATGAAGGACATCCTTCTGAGGGAATTGAGCGTCATGCTGCCCTGTGGCAGGAGGAGTGTGCTAGTCCATCTCCCCTGCCTCCCAGACATGGCCTGTGTCTTCTCCAGACGCACCAGGAGCCGTTAGTGTTCAGAGGCTATCTGGGCCGATGGTTCTCAAGGTGTGCAGGCATCACAGTCACCCGGAGGCCTGTCCTTCTAGCTTGCTGGCCCTGCCCCCAGAGCTTCCGGCTCCACAGGCCTGGGGCAGGCCCTAGAACTCCCACTTGCCACAAGCTCCTAGGTGACATGGATGCTGCTCTACTGGTCCAGGGACTACACTTTGAGAAGCATGGCTCTAGCACACTGGCCCATTTTCCTTCTGTGAACCTGAGGCCAAGACTGGAGCCAGTCTCCCAGGTCCCCATGGAATCTGGCTCCTTCCCTGCTCTCTCAGTAAGTCCAACACTCGAGGGGGTGTGACTGCAGCAATGTCACTGGGCCCTATGGGTGGGGTGGCCAGGGCCATGGTTACCCCACCAGGTCAGGATGCTTGGGGGAAGCCGAGTAGGCCACATATGGGATGTGAGACCTTGAAACCCTGCCCCAGGGAAGCAGGTGACACAACTGGCTCTGTCTTCTGTGGGAGAGAAGCCACAGGTGGCTGCTGTGGTCACATTTAAGGGGACAGATGAAGGCCAGGAGTGAAGATTCGGGGCAGGCAGAGGTCAGATGACAAAAGCCACCATAGTAGGAAGAACAGCCCAGAGTGCACGTACTGCCTCTGCTGGGGTTGAGATGACCTTTGACCCAACAAGGGAGGCTCAAGCTGGGACTCACGGGCCAGCAGCAGCCCTGGGACGACCCCAGGCCCACCAGCTCAAAGCATCTGATGCCAAGGAACCAAACGATCAAAAGGAATGGGGCTGCTGGGGTCTGGGCCATTTTCAGCTCCCCTTCCCTGCCCCTGCCCATTCCCACTCTCCACTTACTGCAAAGTCAGCCCTGCCTCACTGGGTACCCAGGACAGGTAGAGCTGACTGATGAGCCTTCCCAGGAGGCCTGCCCCTCCAGCACCTTGGTCAGCCACCTTATGGGCCAGGGAGAGCTGGAGCCTGTGCAGATGACATAATTGGCCCCTGCCTGGGCATGACGGGGTGCCGGGAGAAGTGAGCATGGCTGGGCCACTGACGACTGCAGAGCTGGCCTGGGCAGAAGATACAAAAACAAAGACGCGACTTCCAGCACTGGCTTAGGCTCGGCTGGGCCTGGAGGCCCCTTAAGCTCGCGGCTTCTGCTCTTTTTCCTTCTCAGCACACTTGTGAGCCTGGGCCCCATAGGCGTGAGATTGAGCACAGATAGGCCATGCACTCGGGTACAGGATGATCTGCAACACACAGGCTGCTATTATACCTTGGTGCATGCTTGCAGAGGCTGCCTCTTTACAACTCCAGGGCTGAGGTCCTGGCCAGGCTCGCCCCCGCACTCCAGCTGCCATCATCCATTCTGGCTTCACAGCTTCCCTCTGCCAGGACTCAGGCCGCCTTCCAGCCTGAGCTGATGAGGCCAGGGCAGCTAAGTAGCCCCTGCCTCAGTGAGATGCCATGCTGGGAATCCTGAGAGTGAGCAAAGCTGCCGCTGCGTCTGCCAAGCATACGTGTGCATCATGTTAGGGGAACGGGTTCAAAGCCGTGGTTCCCTATGCTCCTACACACATGCTTCTCCTGCTGCAACCAGGTCTCCCAAGCCACAGGCTCATCATTTCCTCCAAAGCCAGGGTGCTGGAACGGGTGGGTGGAGTTTCGATTTTCTGAGGCCAGAAACATTCCGGATTAATACAGGAAACCAGGCACACCCTCAATGGATAGATCTGTTACACACCACTCCCAATGAACAGCCGAATGGTTGCTGCGTCCTTCCTGAGCACCCATGGACATTCCCCATTATTTTCAGCCAGACCATGTACAGGCCACAAAATCAACGAGCCTCAGTGAATGGAGAAGGACTGAGACTCAAAAGCAGAGGTGTTCCTTCAGTCAGTAATTACATGAAACTGGAAACTCAAATATGGGGCGAAATGTGAGAAATCTGAAAAAGACATGTGGAATTACAGACCTCCTAAACAACCAGTGAGTCAAAGAGACTAGACCAGGGTGAGAACCAAGAAAACTAATTTGAGAAGAATGTAACAAACGGTTGCTCCAGGCTGAAGGCGTGCGGTCTACGCCTGTCATCCCAGTACCGTGGAGGCCAAGGCTGTGGAGGATCAGCTGAGTCCAGGAGCTGAGAAACAGCCTCCCAAAACATGGTGAACCTGGCCTCTATAAAAATAAAATATGAAATTAGCCAGCAGGGTGGTATACGCCCAGTAATCCCGGGCTACTCGTGAGGCTGAGGCAGAGAAAACGGCTTGAACCTGGGCAGTAGCTGATGAGCCAAGATTGTACTACACGCACCCTACCTCCCCTCTGCAATGATGAGCAAAACTCTGTCTTTAAAAACAGCACAGTGTATCAAAATCTAAGATGCAGCTAACGCGTGAAAAGGAAAGGAATCATAACTGTAAATGTTCATCTAAAAGAGAGAAGATAAATTCAAATCAAAACCCAATCACCTGAAACGAAAGAAATACCGAAATTAAACCCAGCAAATATAAAAGGAAGAAAATAGAAATAAAAGTATGAGAGGAAACAAGCAAATAAGCAGAGAATGGAAACAAAAGAGGATAATCAATAGAACTAAAAGGTTTTTGAAAAATAATAATAAAATTGATAAATCTTCTACCAGACTGACTAAGAAAATATGAGGGATACAAATTGGATTGAAACTAGAGACTGAGTACCATGGTCTACGCCTCTGCTGAACTGCAGCTACTAGAGGCTGGCCGAGGTGGAAGGACGCTGGAGGCCATATCTGGAAGACTCCAGCCTGGGGGAAATGATGAGACCCCATCTCTAATAAAAAGAAAATAAAAATTAAAAACCCAAGTTTCTAAAATAAGAAATGAAAGAGGAAACATTATTGCCAACCTGATGGTAGAAATAAAAGGATTCCATGTGAAAAACACTACTAACAACTCTGGTATACTAAATAAATCAGACTATCTAGACACAAATAAGCCAAAAGCAAACTCTAAATGACACAACCACAAAAAGTGACTCAAAAATGACTCCTAAGTAAGCTGTGTGGGACCATTACATACTACCACCCCTAACCATTCAGTGCAGGGTGGGGGAGATAGGCCATGAATCCCAGCCTCTGGCCTTCCTGCATTTCCAAGTCTGAATCCCCCAGCACCCTGGGGAGGGCCTCCTTGAGAGGAGGATAGGTGCGCTTACAGGCCATTGTGCCAGGAGCCACCGGGAGGCTGCAGGGGGCTGGGGCTTGGATTCCCTGGAGGGTCTCTCTCCAGTCAGAGACCCTGGGAAGAGGCCCAACTGAACTCCCCCACCTCTCCTGGGCAGATGTGGGACCAGGCCCTTCTACACCGCTTCCTCCTTCCAAAATCTCATCCTCCTAGGGCCAGGTGGGGAGGGTGCCAGGCCTGTGCCATGGGAAATGCAGATTTGGCCATGTTTCTCCCTGGGCTTTGGTCCAGGCTTGCAGTAGGAGGCAGCTCTGAGTGGTCTCCTACTTGTTATGATAAAGCTGGGCCAGCAAGGCAGAGGGACCATACAACAGGCATCCTTTATCTGCCATTTCTCTTGACTCCAATTTCCTCATCTATCCTCTGTGCCTAGATTTCGATAGCCCCTGCCCACCTACTGTCCATTCACTGCTCAGTCTGCAGTGACTGCTGGATAGCACTCTATGGCTCCCAGCGCTCTGGGGAAAAAGGCTAAGCCACAGCCTCCGAGGCCCCTCAGGCCTGGCTTTTTAGCCTCCAGAAGAGCTTTCTCACCATCCAAAAGCACCCAACCACGACTCCTAATCCTGCACCTCCTGCATAAGCTCCCCTGCCTCCCTCACCACTCCCCCTGCCTACACTTACTTATCCTCCGGCCACCACACTTCTCAGCCATCACTCCTAATCACATCTCCGTTTTACTCAATTCTAGCTATCCCCTCTGGCCATTAATTTTACCTCCACTCTTCACTCCTATAATTTTTTCTGTTTGCATTTACTTCCTTTATTTATTTATTCTATTTATGATTTCCGCTTTACTTTATCTTATTTACTTTAGCTTTCATCTTCGCATTTTATTTATCTTAGTTTACATTTCTGTTTCATTTCATTTTATTTTCATACTTTCTGTTTCATTTTACTTATCTCTATCTCTTTGGCTTACTTATTTATCATTACATTTCTTCTGCTTTTTGTATTTACTATTTATTTATTTATCTTTGCTTTTTGCGACATTTCCTTTAAGCTTGCTTTTACTCTTTATTTCATTTCATTGCCGCTTATATTCCTTTTCTATCTTGCCATTTACTTTTACTTGCTTACTTCCTTTGTTTATATATACTTTACTTTATTCTGCTTTTATGCATTTCGTATTTACTTTACTTCCTTTATTACATTTCTTCAGTATTTACTACTTTATTTCATTTATCTTGCCATTTACTTCCGCATTTCATTTTACTTGTTATTACTTACTTTTTATTTAGTTTTATTCCTTTATCCACCCCACAACAACCAATCAACCACCAACGATCCCAACTAACACCGACCGAACCCAAACCCGGTCCACATAGAGGATCCCAACCTTTATCCTGTATAATTTTCTTATAATCCTATAATAATAATAATAATAATTCCAGACGAATCAATCCTGGGCCATGTTGCCTCTGTCATCACGCCACCTACCTTTGTAAAGGCTTCTGGCTCAAGCTCATATCTCCTCTCCTCCACGGCCAGTCTCTCACAACGGAGGACCCTCATAAGCCCATTTATGGGTGGGCCCTGGCACACACTGCATAACGAAGCTGCTTTGCATGAATTGCTCATGGCTAGGCAATCACTCAACAACAACTTCTGTGAAGTGGGATGATAGGCGTGGCCAAAATACACCAAGCAGATAACACGGGTACAAGAACTGCCTCAGGGCCTGGCCTTGAGGGACTCCTAAGTCCCAGCTCAGCAGAGCCCGTCTTGATCCCAGGGGGTTATGGCTAGGGATCAGCACGCAGTGGACTCTTCATGCCTGGCGCAGCATGGTCCCTGGGCAAACTGGGAAGAGCTGGCTGCCCCAGTAGGGCAGAGGGCCTGGCCCTGCGTGGGAACCGCCTGTCTCCAGGGTACTTGCCAACATCTGCTGCTGGCCATGACTCAGCACTTTCGATGGTGGAAAAACCACCACTTGATTCTGAATCACAAACCCCAGGTGTGCCCTGACCCGAGTGGCCCCGGAAGGCGCACAGGAGGAACCGGGGCACTCACTCTCCACATGGCCCATCTCCACAGCGACCAGAAGGGCCCACTCATAGTAGCCCTTGCCCTGCTGGGCCGGACCCTGGTGGGTGCAGAGGTGGCCCAGCTGCAGGAGCACGTGGGTGAAGTCCCGGCCACACTCCCTGCAGGGCAGCCTCGAGAACAGCTGCACGACCTCCAGGAGGTAGTGCTGGGCCAGCCTGCTGGCACCCGCGTGCAGGCACAGGGTCCCGAAGTTGGCCAGCCCCACTGCCTGGTTCCTCCGCTGGCCCAGGTCCTGAGCCGCCCGAAGGGTGCGGTAGTAGCCCTAGGCTGCCTGTCTCATCCTGCCCAGCAGGGCAAGGGCTACTATGCCTTCAGAGCCACGTCTCTCTCTTGTCATCTAACCCATTTTAACTCTCCTTTCAAACTATATGCCAGACCTAATCACTTCTCACCTTTCTCATCATTTCCAACCAGGTCCAGCCCTATCATAGCGCTCTGGGTTACTGCAAAAGCCTCCCAATCACCAGGCACAGTGGCTCATGCTTGTAATCCCAGCACTTTGGTAGGCCAAGGCAGGTGGATCATCAGAGGTCAGGAGTTCAA
>NW_022162320.1:0-6463 GCF_008728515.1 Papio anubis | reverse complement strand
CTGTTTTCAGGGAGAATCTCAGATTTCTGAGAAAGGACTGGCTAGAGATAGAATTTAGGAATGATTTATATTCAGTTGAACTTCAAAGTGGGATAGTGACTATAATAGCATAGGGAGAAAATAAATAAATTGTGAGGAGAGGAAGCACAACACAGCATGTTACATAAGTGCAATGGCCTATAGAATAGTGTGAACCTACAGATTGGTACAGTGGCAGAAGAGAATGCATATGAAGCAAAGTAAGTAAATTAGGCCAAATTTTCAGCTGTGCTGTATGTACCTGACCTATCAAGAAAAATGAGACCCTATTGCAGACAAGTATTCCTGGACTGAAATATAAAACAAAACTCAATAATAATGTTTATAGAAATTTATATAAGCCTAACAAAAAAGAACACAAATAATCAGAAAAACAAAGATAATTCTAACATGAAAGAGGAAGACTAGCAATTTGTATATAAGGCCAATAATATGAAAAGGGGTAAATATGCATATTAAAATTGAGTAAATATACATATTATGCTATACTTACCATATCTATTTACTTGGAAAATAATAACATCAATTATATGAAACCCCTCCAAAAAATCAACTCAAAAGACCAAAGACATGGAAATCATGGTATATAAAAATAATTTCCACAAAGTAAATAAAGATTGACTGTTTAAAAGTAATTACTACAATAAAATAACTAGCTAGCTTAATTGTACAAAGAAGAACTATGCATCAA
Organism: Papio anubis; assembly: GCF_008728515.1. Taxonomy (NCBI): domain Eukaryota; kingdom Metazoa; phylum Chordata; class Mammalia; order Primates; family Cercopithecidae; genus Papio; species Papio anubis. Next base: position 5,733 of record NW_022162320.1, on the reverse strand, counting down.
TTAAAAATGGAAGCCATAGCAATGAGGTTCATAGATTATGCAACCTATGCAATTAAAACTTTACTGACTCTTTATGGGCATTCTTTACTATTCTTTTATGTTTGCCAGCATGATAGACAGATATATCTAAAGTTTTAATTTTCGTTTCTTTGATTACTTATGAAGAGAATAGGTTTTCATGTGTTACTTAGCAAGTTAATTTCTTATTAGATGAATTATTCAATTTAAATTTGGTTCACTTTAATCTGTAATTAGTTTGAAAAAAATAATTGTGGTAATACCACAAAACTCTTATCCATCGTTGGTTTAAAGCTATGTATCCTGTTTTGAAATGTTGATATTTATAAAAGAGAAGCTAAAAATGTATTACTTTATATAATCTTCAAATAATATACTTGTAGTTTAGATAACTTCTCTTATTAAAATAATGTTTTCACCCTTATTACCTTATTTTCTTTCTTGCCCTCTGAATTTAGTGTTTCAAGTTTGAGGTGTCATAAAGTTTACAAAGCATCTAATTACTTCTGAAACACACTACTACCTCTTAAGCCTGTTTGAGTTATCAGTGTTACTGACTTAATAGTTGAAGTGCCTGCCTACCTCCTCACCATGTTTTTTGGAAAAGGCTAATATAACTATAGTAGTAAACAGGTAGCTCAATGAAGCAATGTAACAATACCCACAGCCCCAAATCTCAGAGCATTGACTTCTAGTCATATATTTTAGTTAAGAACTTTCTCCTAGGAATGTCCTCTAGTCATTTTGTGCATTTAGCTTTTATGCTTAAGGGTATAAACCTAAAGAAATAGTTGTAAGGGATTAATTATTTCTTTTAATTTGGCTAAACACATTTTTTAGTTATTCGTTGTTGAAAATAATATCTGTTCACAATTGTATTGCCATGAAAGTGTGGGCATACACAAAATTGGAATCTCAATTTTTAATTTTTGTATTAACACCAACACCAACCATACCATTCCTATTATTGTAGTTTTAGAGTATTGAAATCAGATTGATTTCAGTACTTGACTTTATTTGCTTTTGTAAAAATCATTCCACCACTAACCTATATTATTATAGGAATAGAAATGTATAACAATAGTATAATTATGTGTATCCGTCTATTGATATATATGTATATATATATATCACAAAATTAATAGAAAAATATTTTAAATCATTATTTGGTAAAAGAAAAAATATAAATGAAAATTCATGAAAAAATTACAGATTAAAATTTATAAATGTACTCAAAACATACTTGGAGGGATATCCTAATGTAACATATACTTGTCTAAAATGAAGAGTAACTAAAGACTAATATGCAAGGACTTGTTTATCATGCATCTTACTATGCAAAATGGGACTTTTAGGAGATTGCATTGTAAATAAGTATCTTAGCTATGCAGTGCATCTTAAAACTTATTTTCTCTAAACTCAAAATATAGCCTTCAGATGTACTACATTTTTCTTTTGTTTTTCTCCCTTTCCTATCAGACAATCCCTTGTGTGCTTTGCTTTAAGATAGGCCTCAGGAGCTTCTGAACAAGCATGATAAAGCAAAGCAGACATGGAGACCCAACTGTGGAACTCTTCCCTACCTAGATATTATCTCAAAGTAAGTAATTTGCAACCTGTCCATGATCCAGATGATTCCAGCTAGGATTACAGGTAGATAATAATTCAAGATAGCCATCAGGACAAAAAGTTCAGATCTGTACCATACACCACTCCCATACGTTTCCCATACCAAGTTTCCTTTTATAAACCTCCTTGACCAACCCTAAAATTTTAAATGATCTTTTTGAAGCATAATTCTGGCCATTTCCCAACTGCTAGCATTTGAACAAAGTTGGTTTCCTCACCTCACTTTGCTGCTTTTATTTTTGCTGTCAAGCAGAAGTGGCCAGACTTACATTCACTTACACATTTGGTGCCCTATGTGAGGAACTGTGTGATTCGAGTAGCTTAGCCTGCCTGTCTCTGCCTGGTTTCCAACAAGTGGAGCAATTGGTGGCAGCAGTGTGCCAGGACTTATCTGTTCACATTACCATGTGGAGTAATTGCTGTTCATAAATGTCATTTGCTTGTGAATAGTAGACCCTGTAGCTGGGGACTCCAGAGACCTCTCGGCAGCTGCTGAGGATGCTTTTTTCCCAGGGATTTCCTTTATGTCCAAACTGGGTTCTTTTCTATTTCCCTAAGCATCGGCTGGTCTGAGAAATAAAGGGGAAGAGTACAAAAGAGAGACATTTTAGAGCTGGGTGTCCAGTGAAGACATCGTATGTCAGCAAGTTCTGTGATTCTCCCGAGCCATAAAACCAGCAAGTTTTTATTAGCGATTTTCAAATGGGGAGGGAGTACATGACTAGGGTGAGGGTCACAGAGATCACCTACTTCACAAGGTAATAAAATATCACAAAGCAAATGGAGGCAGGGTGAGATCACAGGACCACAGGATGGGGCAAAATTAAAATTGCTAATGAAGTTTCGGGCATGCATTGTCATTGATAACATCTTATCAGGAGACAGGGTTTGAGAGCAGACAACTGGTCTGACCAAAATGTATTAGGCAGGAATTTCCTCCTCCTAATAATCCTGGGAGCACTACAGGAGACCGGGGCTTATTTCATCCTTTTGTCTATGACCATAAAAGATGGCCACCTCTAAAGTGGCCATTTTAGAGGCCTACCCTCAGGGGCATATTCTCTTACTCAGGGATGTTCCTTGCCAAAAAATAATTCAGCGATATTTCTCCTATTTGCTTTTGAAAGAAGAGAAATATGGCTCTGTTCTGCCCAGCTTACCGGCAGTCGGAGTTTAAGGTTATCTCCTTTGTTCCCTAAACATTGCTGCTATCCTGTTCTTTTCTCAAGGTGCCCAGATTTCATATTGTTCAAGCACATATGCTCTACAAACTATTTGTGCAGTTAATGCAATCATCACAGGGTCCTGAGGTGACATACATCCTCCTCAGCTTACGAAGATGACGGAATTAAGAGTTCAAAGTAAAGACAGGCATAGGAAATCAAAAGGATATTGATTGGGGAACTGATAAGTGTCCATGAAATCTACACAATTTATGTTCAGAGATTGCAGTAAAGGCAGGCATAAGAAATTATAAAAGTATTAATTTGGGAAACTAATAAATGTCCATGAGATTTTCACAATTTATGTTCTTCTGCCATGACTTCAGGCAGTCCCTCTGCTCAGGGTCCCTGACTTCCCACAACACCATCAGTGGCCTACAACACTTTGCTAACACAAGAAAGTGGCCCTGAAGAAGTTGACAGGCTTCAGAGCTGGGTAAGTTGACTATAGTACTCTAGGGACTCCTCTGTCTCTACTCTCTGAGTCTTAGTGCCATCTGGGTTTAGCATCCTATGCTAATTTTGTGGTGCTGCCCGTATTTGAGACACCATCTAAAACTTTTTCTTCAGTTTCTCCTTTTGGGAACCAGTTTGGAGTGCTCTTTCTGTATTAGAACCATTTGTGTTTGTGTCTGTGATTACTGTTATTCTTTGCATTGCAAGTGTTTCACATGGTCTCTATTCCATCTGTAAAGTGGGGTTCTACCAGACAATACCAAGTTCACATGATTGTCAGAAAGCAGCAACATAGGCTGCACCTCTCGGCACTAGAGAAGTAACAATTTCCAACTTCCTGACCCCTGATTTTGCCATTCTCTTTGGGACTCTAGAATATTTCATATGTCTTGTTAAGCTTTGTGGGTGAAGAAAGCATGTGAACTCTTTTCTAGACTGAGACTCAAGATGGTTATATGTTATAGTGTGCTCTTGTGCACATTTTAAACTAATGGGCAAATTACAGTAGGACAAATTGAGAGCTCAAACAGTTAACCAGAAACTATAGAGTTAACTAGAACCTTCTAAACTCTACATATTTCTCATTTTTCTTTTCTTCATTCTTTGAATCTGCCATTTTTCAGCTACTGGTGTTCAGATAAAATTCACTATTTTAAGGCTCTATGGAGATTTTGTTTTTCTTTTACATTTTAGCCAAATCCTGCTAAAATGTAAAATTGGAAATTCATTTGAAACTCAAGAAAATAAAAGAGGCTTTTAAAAAAATCAAATTGTCATAGACCCTGCTTTACCCAAAATTTTGCTCCACAGCTTTCCCTGGATTAGCTCTCAGGGAAAGTAAAATTTAGCCTAGATAATGTTTCAATTTGTTCAGAAAAATAATTTAGATCCAGCTATATTTTAAAAAATGGTGAATTTATATTGCTATATTTGGCAAAAATTCCGAGGTAAAAACTATTGGATCTTTATTTGCGTGTATATATATTTAGATATGTTTATACATTATATACATGTATTATGTTATATGTGATGTCTAAAATACTATCAAATTGACATAGAAGTAAATAAACACTGATAAATCCAAATGCTTTTCAAGTTCACATAAATTTAGCAATTTTAGATAAATAGAAGTGATTTCAAAACTATTAATAAAATAAAAATAGAAGTGTCTTCCGAATTGTCAGCTACATTTTTGTTGGTTAAATAAGACTTATATTTATCTATGGTAGATATTATAAGGTTTAAGGTGTGGCATCAAATTTATAAGACAATAAATCCAGCTAAAAGGTGAATAAACTTTGTGTAATTTTTTTGAAAAATAAGACTAATTTAATATTGTTAATTTTTAATAAAACAGTTAAATTTTATGTTATTGGCAAAATACCTAGGTGTTTAAAATTCTTACTTAAATGAACACCTGATCTTCACAGACTTTAAACATTATTAACAGCCAGGCCTTTGGGAGGCCGAGGCAGGTGGATCATAAGGTCAAGAGATCAAGACCATACTGGACAATATGGTAAAACCCCATCTCTACTAAAAGTACAAAAATTAACTAGGCATGATGGCACACATCTGTAGTCCCAGGTAGTCGGGAGGCAGAGGCAGGAGAATCACTTGAACCTAGGAGATGGAGGTTGCAGTGAGCTGAGATCATGCCACTGCGCATCAGCCTGCCAACAGAGCAAACCTCCATCTCAAAAAAATTAACAGAAAAAAAACTAGGTAATATATAATTCTGCATATAATGTTTTCCAAAGTATGATGTGTTTTAGATAAAGAAAAAAAAGTATTGTAAAATAACATAACATATTCTTAATAAAAATAAATTTTGTCTAATTCAAAAGTTATTTATGTAACAAAATAAAATAAACCAGTAATAAAGAGAGGTGCAAAAAAATGTTATAGAGGTCTTTTTTGCTAAAAACTTAAAAAAGTAATTTAGTATGAGAAAGAATCTTACATGATTAAGCAAAATGACTAATCATTTAAGAAAAGAAAATTCAGGACAAAACAGAAAGTCAAAGCATGTCATAGATAGTCTATGTAAGTTGTAAAAATGTTTATAAGAAAATTCACATAAGATATCTGTTTTGATCAAATGTTTTGAGTCTTTTAACATCTTTGACACAAATCTTCAAAACTGAATTGTAAGTTGTCTATGGCTTATTGCTGCAGTTTATCAAACTATAAAAATTCATCACTGCAGAGTTATAAAATCATTTTACAACTTCCAGTCAGGTCATGGACTCCAGTATCGCTACCTTTAGCCCCTTAAAAAGGTCCTTATGAGGTGCTATTAACTAATCTTTGTACTACAAAGTTTCGGAGCTTTGACTCCTGGTTGCATGTATCTCATCTAAATAAGACAATGACTTCTGTGAATATCTGACACGAAATTCCAGTT
>NW_022162319.1:0-6464 GCF_008728515.1 Papio anubis | reverse complement strand
GTTGGGATTACAGGCACCACGCCAGGCTCCTTGTATTAAATATAATAAAAGCAAGGAGACAACAAAACAAATCCAGGTGCTCCGCTGGCCCCAGAAGCCCCCTCTCTAACTCCACCATTTTGCCTGCCCTCCAAGCCCGCCTATGCCCCACCCTGGGGGTGTTTGACGCTATTTTCATCCACAGACTTTTACAAATGAATCTTTCAAAGAACACTTTTTTAAAACTTAAAATATGTATTTTTTCTTATGGAAGCTTTCAAATGTACACACCAAGCAGCCGGGCGTGGTGGCTCACACCTGTAATCCCAGCACTTTGGCAGGCCAAGGCAGGCGGATTACCTGAGGCCAGGAGTTCGAGACCAGCCTGTCCTACATGGTGAAACCCTGTCTCTACTAAAAATACAAAAATTAGCTGGATGTGACCCCAGCTACTCGGGAGGCTGAGACACAAGAATCACTTGAACCTGGGAGGTGGAGGCTACAGTGAGCCAAGATCTCGCCACTGGACTCCAGCCTGCGTGACACAGCAAGACTCCGTTCTCAAAAACACAAAACAAAACAAAAAAAACTGTACCCTAAGCAAGACAACAGATCCCCCAGGCCCACCCCGCAAGCGTCATCACGGTTGATCACCGCTCATCTTGTCTCCCATAACCCCCACCCTGCCCGGTCAAAATGCCTCCCCTCCTATGTGATTTTCTTCCAACATTGTCCTATGAAAAAATGTCAGATGCGGCCGGGCGTGGTGGCTCACAGCTGTAATCCCAGCACTTTGGGAGGCCGAGGCGGGCGGATCACCTGAGGTCACGAGTTCAAGACCAGCCTGACCGACATGGTGAAACCCCATCTCTACTAAAAATACAAAAAATTAGCTGGGTGTGGTGGCAGATGCCTGTAATCCCAGCTACTCAGGAGCCTGAGGCAGGAGAATCGCTTTAACCCAGGAGATGGAGCTTGCAGTAAGCCGAGATTGTGCCACTGCACCCCAGCCTGGACAACAGAGCGAGACTCCGTCTCGGAAAAAAAAAGAAAAGAAAAAAGAAAAAACATCAAACGCAGAGTGGGCCTGAAAGAATTTCACAGAGACCACGATAGACCCACCACCTACACCAGCACTTCCCACTTGAGGTGACTCCGGGCCCAGGGGCCACATCTGCAGGCATCTGCGCTGTCACAGCTGGGGAGGCATATTATGAGTTGAATCACACCCCCACAGAGACATGTCTGTGTCCTCCACCGCACAGCTTCAGAATGGGACCTCATTTGGAAAGAGGGTCTCTGCAGACGTGATCAAGTTAAGCCGAAATGGTACGGGAGTGAGGTGGGCCTTCATCCTGTGACTCCTGTTCCCATGAGAAGAGGGAAACCAGGACACAAACAAATAGAGAGACATGGGCGTGTGAAGACGGAGGCCGAGGTCAGAGCGATGTGGCCACAATGAGCAATGGGGCCCAGAGCCTCCGGAAGATGGAAGAGCTAGAAAGGACCCTCCTCAGAGCCTTTGAAGGGGGCGTGGCCCTGCCCACACTTCTCTTGAGTTTTGACTCTGAGGCTCCAGAACTGGGAAAGAATTAAGTATTCGTTGTTTCATTCATTCATGAATTCATTTGTTTATTAGACACACGAGTTTGTTTGTTCGTGTGTTTGTTTTTTGAGACGGAGTCTTGCTCTTTTGCCCAGGCTGGAGTACAGTGGTGTGATCTCGGCTCGCTGCAACCTCCACCTCCCAGGTTCAAGTAATTCTCCTGCCTCAGCCTCCCAAGCAGCTGGCATTACAGGCTCACGCCACCACACCCGGCTCATTTTCCTATTTTCAGTAAAGACGGAGTTTCTCTGTGTTGGCCAGGCTGATGTAGAACTCCTGACCTCAAGTGATCCACCTGCCTCGGCCTCCCAAAGTGCTGGGATTACAGGCATGAGCCACCGTGCCCAGCCTACAATGCCACTAATAATCACAACTGGCTGGGCATAGTGTTGCACACCTGTAGTCCCAGCAGTTTGGGAGGCTGAGGCAGGAGGATTGCTTGAGGCTAGGAGTTCAAGACCACTGGGCAACAAAAAATACCCCGTCTCTATAAATACAAAAGGTAGCCGCGTGTGGTGGTGCACACCTGTGGTCACAACTACTCAGGAGGCCGAGGCGGGAGGATTGCTTGAGCTCGGGAGTTCTGGGCTGTAGTGAGGTATGCTGATCCGGTATCCACAGTAATATGATAACCTCTGTGGACTGGGAGGACCACCCAGTTGCCTAAGGAGGACTGCACCCGCCCAAGTCAGAAACAGAGTTGGTCAAAGCTCTTGTGCTGATCTGTCCTGGGGTCACACCTGTGAACAGCCACTGCACCCCAACCTGGGCAACACAGAGAAACCCTGTCTCTAAAATAAACAAACAAACAAATAAATAAATACATAAATAAATATTGAGGCAGAGCACAGTGGCTCACACCTGTAATCCCGGTACTTTGGGAGGCCAAGGCGGGTGGATCACCTGAGGTCAGGAGTTCAACACCAGCCTGGCCAACATGGTGAAACCCTGTCTGTACTAAAAATATAAAAATTATTCAGGTGTGGTGGCACGCGCCTGTAATCCCAGCTACTCAGGAGGCTGAGGCAAGAGAATCACTTGAACCTAGGAGGTGGAGGTTGCAGTGAACCAAGATTACATCACTGCACTCCAGCCTGGGCAACAGAGCAAGATTCCATCTTAAAAAGAAAGAAAAGACAGAATGGAAGGGGAGGGGAGGGGAAGGGAGGGAGAATCTTGGCTAACACGGTGAAACCCCGTCTCTACTAAAAAATACAAATGTGGCCGGGCGTGATGGCTCACGCCTGTAATCCCAATACTTTGGGAGGCCAAGGCGGGTGGATCACCTGAGGTCAGGAGTTCAACACCAGCCTGGCCAACATGGTGAAACCTCATCTGTACTAAAAATACAAAAATTGCCAGGCACGGTGGCTCAAGCCTGTATTCCCAGCACTTTGGGAGACCGAGACGGGCGGATCACGAGGTCAGGAGATCGAGACAATCCTGGCTAACCCAGTGAAACCCCGTCTCTACTAAAAAATACAAACAATTAGCCAGGCGTGGTGGCGGGCACCTGCAGTCCCAGCTTCGCGGGAGGCTGAGGCAGGAGAATGGCGTGAACCCAGGAGGCGGAGCTGCAGTGAGCTGAGATCCGGCCACTGCACTCCAGCCTGGGTGACACAGCGAGACTCCGTCTAAAAAAAAAAAAAAAAATTAGGTGTAGTGGCACGCGCCTGTACTCCCAGCTACTCAGGAGGCTGAGGCAAGAGAATCACTTGAACCCAGGAGGTGGAAATTGCAGTAAACTGAGATCTCACCACTGCACTCCAGCCTGGGCAACAGAGCAAGACTCTGTCCGAAAAAGAAAAGAAAAAAGAGAAGAGAAGAGAAAAGAAAAAGAAAGAAGGAAGGTAGAATCCTGGCTAACATAGTGAAACTCCATCTACTAAAAAATACAAAAAATGGCCGGGCGCAGCAGCTCCTGCCTGTAATCCCAGCACTTTGGGAGGCCAAGGTGGGAGGATCATGAGGTCAGGAGATCGAGACCATCCTGGCTAACACGATGAAACCCTCTCACTTCTACTAAAAATACAAAATCAGCCGGGCGAGGAAGGGCTTCTAGTCCCAGCTACCGGGAGGCTGAGGCAGGAGAATGGGTGAACTCCAGGAGGCGGAGCTTGCAGGAGCCTCACGATGGCGCCACTACACTCCAGCCTTCCGCTGGGTACAGATGCACTTGTCTCACAAAAAAAGAAAAGAAAGAAACAAGGAAGGAAGGAAGGGGAAGCGGAGAAGAAAGGAAGGAAGGAAGAAGAGAAAGGAAGAAATAAAGAACGAAAGAGATGGAAGAAAAGGAAAGAAGGAAGGAAGGAAGAAAGGACAGACAAAAGAAAGAAAAAGCAAAATAAAAAAGGTCCGGCTGGTGGGGCTTCACTGTAATCCTAGCACTTTGGGAGGCTGAGGCAGGTGGATCACCGAGGCCAGAGCCCCAGACCAGCCTGGACCATGGCAAAACCCTGCCCCTACTGAAAATACAAAAAATTAGCCGGGCTGCAGGCTCGGGTGCCTGTAATCCCAGGTGCACTCAGGGAGGCCGAGGTGGGAGACTGCTTGAACCCGGGAAGCAGAGGTTGTAGTCAGCCTCTGGGATGGCCACCGACCCAGCCTGGGCGCATGGGAGCCGGTGACCTCGGGTCCTCAAAAAAGCAAGGCCGGGCGTGGTGGCCAAGCCTGTAATCCCAGCACTTTGGGAGGCCGAGGCGGTGGGATCACGCAGGTCAGAGATCGAGACTATCCTGGCTAACATGGTGAACCCCGGCTCTACTAAAAATACAAAAAACTAGCCGGGCTGCGGGTGGCGGGATGCCAGGTAGTCCCAGCCACTGGGAGGCTGAGGCAGGAGGAAATGAGCGTGAACCCGAGGGCGGATGCTTGCAGTGAGTCACGAGATCGCCACTGCACTCCATCCCCGAGAGAGAGCGCCGCAGACTCCTCTAAAAAAGAAATAAATAAATAAAAAGGAAGGAAGGAGAAAAGAAAAGAAAGAAAGAAAAGAAAGAGGCCAGGCGCGTGGTCAAGCCTGTAATCCCAGCACTTTGGGAGGCCGAGACGGGCGATCACCAGGTCAGAAGATCGAGACCATCCTCGGCTAACGCCGGTGAAACCCCGCTCTACTAAAAAAAATACAAAACCGCCGGGCGAGGTGGCCTGTAGTCCCAGCTACTCGGGAGGCTGAGGCAGGAGAATGGCGCGTGAACCCGGAGGGCGGAGCTTGCAGTGAGCCATATCCGCCACTGCACTTAGCCTGGGCGACAGAGTGAGACTGGGTCCCAAAAAAAAAAAAAAAAAAAGAAAGAAAAGAAGAAGAGAGAAAGAAAGAAAAGAGAAGAGAGATGGGAAAATAGTTATAAGCATGGGAGTGCACAAAAGTCCAGGACCCCAGGAGGAGAAGTGGGGCTGGACGCCGCCTGGGGTCAAGAGAGAGAGAGATTTTGAGTGGGGAAGGGCTCCAGGCAGGGGGATCCTGACCCTGCCTGCCTGGAAGAAGTGGGCAGAGAAGCCACCTACAGGCGCCCAGAAGGGCTGCACAGGGAAGAACTGATGAATGGCCGAGAGGGACCCAGTGGGAGGCTGGGGAGGGGGGATGAGGAGAAGCCTGTTAGGCAAGGAGCAGGCTGCCCCACTCCCGGAGAGCCCCGCCGTCGGTCCAAGTTTTCACAGCCAGCCAGGGACAGGGTTCCAGAAGGAGTGGGGCAGGTAGACCCAGCCAGGCAGGTTTATCACAAAAATCCGCACAGGCACAGTGGGCGTCCGGAAGGGCAGCTATAAAGAGCTGTTGGGAAAGAGTGGCTTTTTTTTTAAGAGGAGTCTTGCTCACTGCACCCACCGCCTTCCAGGTTCCAGCAATTATCTCGCCTCAGCCTCCCGAGTGCTGGGATTAGAGGTGCGCGCCACCAGGCCTGGCCAACTTTTGTATTTTTAGTAGAGTCGGGTGGTTCACCATGTTGGCCAGGCTGGTCTCGAACTGCTGACCTCTTGATCCGCCCGCCTCGGCCTCCCAAAGTGCTGGGATGATAGGCGTGAGCCACCGCGCCTGGCAAGGGTGGTTTTGGAGGTGGACAACGCCCGCTGTGGGGAAAGGCACCCCAGAAGAGGGTGGGACTCCACATGGAAGCTTCTGGCTGGTGTGAACCTGTCCTCGCCAGGGAAGCACCAATGCGGTAGAGAGGTCTCTGGCTGGGGGCACAGAGACGAGGTATGTGGTCTCAGGCGGGGCGGAGGAGGTGGCCTGAACCCAAAGCCTAGAGCCAGCCAGAGGGGAGCTAGGGGAGACTAGGGGAGACTAGGGGAGCTAGGGGGAGCTAGGGGAGATTAGGGGAGACTAGGGGAGCTAGGGGAGACTAGGGCAGACTAGGGGAGACTAGGGGAGCTAGGGGAGAGGGACCCCAGACCTTAGGGTGTGCATGATTGTGGAGCTGTCCCCGGCGCAGAGGCCGGGGGTGGGGCAGGGACCCGACCCTAAAGCCCACCCTGATAGCAAGGGGTACTTGGGGACTGGCACACCAGGCCCTGGGGTGTGCACCGTGGGGCATGGGGAGGACCCCTGCACAGAGGCGGTGGGCGGGGCAGGAGCCTGACTTCGAAGTCCAGTTGGATCGCGAGGGGTACTTGGAGGGGACCCCACGCCTTTGTGCAGTGAGGTGGGGGGTCCCCGGCACGAGGAAACGGGCGTGGAGCAAGGGACCTGGCTTTGGGGCGACCCGGATCTCTAGGGGAAATTGGGGAGCGGGACCTCGGGCCCTGGGGCGCGCGAGGCGGGGAGTCTCAGGCTCGGGACGTGAGCGCTGTCCAGGCCGGGGCTGGGCCGCACACACCTGCCGCCGCGCCCGCACGTGCGGATGCGCCCGGGTTCCCGCCCGAGCGCCGAGCGGCGCAGGAC
>NW_022162318.1:0-6465 GCF_008728515.1 Papio anubis | reverse complement strand
CTGTCTATGCTTTTAATCTATTTCTGATATTTCTATGTCTACTATCTTATAAATTTTAGCCCCCAAACACACTTATGTCTTCCTAGTTTTAAAAACTTTTCATTAAGACAACTTATCTTTAAACTCTCTGACAGGACTTGAAAACTTGCAATTTCTACATCATCAACTTCAACTCTTAAGCCCACTACGATATGACTTCTGTACTCATAAGTGTGCTAAATAGATATTGATTAAAGCAACCAATACACATTTTCACATCAAACCTAATGGTCTTTACTATTATGAAATCAAACATTCTGTTCTGTGAACGCAATGATTCTTTTTCTACTTTTTTTATTGAACTATGTTCACTATTACTCTTCTATTTCATTGGGAATTCTGGAAATATACATTTTTTATGTCTTTCTATCTGTAAGCCCTCTGCTTTATTAAGCTTCTTCTCTATCCAGCTTAGAGCTACTGTTCACGATTGCAACATCACTACCCACATTCTCAATTTCTTTGTTCCTTTCTTTTTCATTTTCCAGTCTGTGATTGTATTGACATGGAAAAAGACAGCTGGAAAAATTTTGCATATACGGGTAAATTGTTATCAGTGTGCATTTATGATCCACAATCTAAAATAGACTCTTATCCCTGAATGTCTGAATCATTTTCATCTCTTTTCAAATGCAGTATTGCCATTATATAACATCAGAACAAAACTCTCTTACAATGTAAGTAACTTCCCAATCTGTCTCCTTTCATATCAGTGTTTTATTCCTTTCCTTCTATAATGGTAAAGAAAATGCTTCTTCCCTCTCTATCCGTAATTTTCTTCACTTCCATTCTCAATATAATTGAAGAACAAATTATTATTTCATTATTCTCTGCATTCGATATCTTTTTAAATGAGATCTCTAAATCTTTTCCAAAAACATTTGATAATTTCAAAGTCCTGTTTATCTTTAAAAAATGAAAAAAGAAAATCATCATAACACATATTTCACTTCAACTTCTGCTCAGTTTCTCTGCAGACTTTCAGAACTAACTACACAAAATAGAATCAATAGTCAGTGAAGCCTTTCTCTTTCTACAAACAATCCTCGACCCATTCACCACCACCATCATCCTATGGAACATAGCTTTTTCTATGAGCTACAGTGAATCTGTTTTCTTCATCTCATGCTGTAATTTACTCTTTATCTCACTTGAACTCTCAGCAATATTTGACAATGTTGAGCCCCTGCTTCTTTCTGAAACATGATCTTTCCCTAGTTTCCATGACTACACTCTCCCTGGAATTTCTCCCACCTTTTTGACAGATCTATTTAAATCTCATCGTGTATTCTGACATTAAACATTGGGGACATCACAACAGCAAGTCCCAGACCCTCTCCCTAACTCTATTTTCTCACTTATATAACCAGTCCCAATATTGTATATGCACCAATGATGTCCAGATTTATATCTCCAACTTTCAAATCTTTTCTAAACTTCTTGAATAATATGCCCCATTCACTACTTGATATTTTTATCTAGATGTTCCAAATAAAATAGCGAATTAAACATGTCCCAAACAACCTCATAATGTTTCTTATCCAGTAGAATTCTCTCTTGTTATCTGCCTCAGCAAATGACACACCAAAGACACAGTTATTTTTAAAAGCAATCTAAAAATTATCATGGTTTCCATATCCCCGAGTTGTTCTGTTAAATTTATCAAAAGTCATATCTATTTTATTCCCAAATACCTCCCAAGCTCAAGTAGTCTTTTTCTATTTCTAGTAACACTACTTTGTTGTAATTAAACATCTCTCACCTAAAATACATTAATTTCTTTCTACTCATCTTTCACTTCTTCAATATAGACTCAAATCACTGGAAAAGCAGTCTTTCTGGAATCCCAGTTTGATATTATCAAAATAATTCTGACTTGAAAACTTCAATTTTGTTTCAGATGAATATCAAAAATACTTAACAAAAACGTCAATGTTCTGTGATCAGGCTGTTGCTTATAAATCTGAAGCTTATTCTCAGGTATGCCTTTCCATTTTGGTCCAATAGACTTTTTCCAATTTCTTAAAGAAACTATGCTTTCTGGTGTCACCAAGCTTTGTGCACATTTTTTTTTTTTTTTTTTTTTTTGCCTGAAAAAATTTCCTCCCGTTTTTCATCTATACAACTATATTTCATCTATCCAGTTTCAGCTCAATAATTTACTTCTTCAGAGGAGCTTTGTCCTGAAATCCTCAACTAGAAACAATTTAATGTGACGTATTTTCACAGCAGTATATATTTTTTTCTCCATAAGGTTTTACAAAATAATTTTATTTATATTTATATTTATAATAACTTTATTGAAAATCATAATTCAGAACCCTATTTTTTGTGCTGAACCTTAAAAACCCAGTGCCTGCTCTAGTGTCTGGCAGGTTCTAGTTAGAGAATAAATAATTTTTGTATAATTTAATTTAGTAGTACAACATAAATACCTAAGTTTCTGATTTATAGGTGTAATATTCATAATACATAAGATAAATGGATTAGTATGCTTTAAAACATATACTTTGCAACACAGATGATGAATGATAGAGAATTACTGCCATTGCATCTAGAACATTCCTGCTAAACCTAATTTGTATCTATTATTCCACCTCAGTATTATTCAAAATAATAATTGGAAGAGAAGAACACGGTACAAAATTACAATGAATTTTTTTAAAAAGAACTGGCAAATGTTTTTGTTTGTTTGAAATGGAGTATCACTCTGTCACCCAGGCTGGAGTGCAGTGACGCAATCTCATCTCACTGCAACCTCTGCCTCCCAGGTTCAAGCAGTTTTCCTGCCTCAGCCTCCAGAGTAGGTGGAATTACAGGTGCCTGCCACCAGGGCTGGCTAATTTTTGGATTATTAGTAGAGATGGGGTTTCGTCACGTTGGCCAGGCTGGTCTCAAACTCCTGACCTCACGTGATCCACCCACCTCAGCCTTCCAAATTGAAAAAAAATGTTTAATAGTTTTGTTATATCTCTTACGCATTACAATGCACTGATAGAATTAAATATTTTATTTTTCTGTTGGCTTTCAGCAGGGATTGTTCTCAGTGTGTAGGAGATTCCAGTTTTTGCATGGACATCTTTCATCTTTCATCATCTTTCACCCTTCATCTTTCAACATCATATCACATTTTTAAATCCTTCTTAAGTTTGAATCTTCCCAATTTTTCCCCCTGTTGCCACTTGGGAAACATTCTGGTTATAAAGGGCTCATTTAGGTGTACACAGATAATCTGTGAAACAAAAAACTTAGTAACATTAATTATACTGGAAAAATCCCTTTATAGCAGTAGCTTCTTTAGTGTTTAATAACCAGAGGCCAGGACTCTTAGCTGACCATCTTGGAATTCTGCTTACCACAAATATTACACATATTATTTCAATTATATTTTTAGGTCTAGCCTAATGGATACACTTGAGAATAGAAAGCTGTGCCTAGGAAACAATGTTGAATTGATTAGAATGTAAAGTAGACACAGGTATTCATAATATGTAAACCTAAACAGCTTAATGTTTTTCTTCACTGAATTCCTTTAAAAAATTAGTTTTCTGATTGCACGATTATATATTTAGAAAACCCCATCGTCTCAGCCCAAAATCTCCTTAAGCTGATAAGCAACTTCAGCAAAGTCTCAGAATACAAAATCAATGTGCAAAAATTACAAGTATTCCTATATGCCAATAATAGAGAGCCAAATCATGAGTGAACTCCCATTCACAATTACTACAAAAAGAGTAAAATATATAGTAATCCAGCTTACAAGGGATGTGAAGGACCTCTTCAAAGGGAACTACAAACTACTTAATGAAATAAAAGAGGACACAAACAAATGGAAGAACATTCCATGTGAATGGATAGGAAGAATCAATATCGTGAAAATGGCCATACTCTCCAAAGTAATTTATAGATTCAATGCCATCCCCATCAAGTTACCAATGACTTTCTTCACAGGATTGGGAAAAAAACTACTTTAAAGTTCGTATGGAACCAAAAAACAGCCTGCATAGCCAAGACAGTCCTAAGCCAAAAGAACAAAGCTGGAAGCATCACACTACCTGACTTCAAACTATACTACAAGGGTACTCTAACCAAAACAGCGTGGTACTGGTACCAAAACAGAGATATAGACCAATGGAACAGAACAGAGACCCAGAGACCACGGAAATAACACCACACATCGGCAACCATCTGATCTTTGACAAATCTGGCAAAAACAAGCAATGGGGAAAAGTTTCCCTATTTGATGGATGGTGTTGGGAAAACTGGCTAGTCATATGTAGAAAGCTGAGACTGGATGCCTTCCTTATACCATAAGGATGGATTAAAGATTTAAAAGTAAGACCTAACACCATAGAAGACCTAGAAGACAAAACCTAGAAGAAAACATAGGTGATACCATTCAGGACATAGGCATGGGCAAAGACTTCATGACTAAAACACCAAAAGCAGTGGCAACAAAAGCGAAAATTGACAAATGGGATCTAATTAAACTAAAGAGTGTATGCACAGCAAAAGAAACTCTCATCAGAGTGAACAGGCAACCTACAGAATGGGAAACTTTTTGCAATCTACCCATCTGACAAAGGGCTAATATCCAGAATCTACAAAGAACTTAAACAAATTTACAAGAAAAAAATAACCCTATCAAAAAGTGGGCAAATGATACGAACAGAAACTCTCAAAAGAAGACGTTTATGCAGCCAATAAACATATGAAAAAATTACTCAGCTTCACTGGTCATCCGAGAAATGCAAATCAAAACCACAATGAGGTACCATCTCACACCAGTTAGAATGGTGATCATTAAAAGGTTATAAATCATGTTGCTATAAAGACACATGCACACGTATGTTTATTGCGGCACTATTCACAATAGCAAAGACTTGGAATCAACCCAAATGTCCATCAGTGACAGACTGGATTAAGAAAATGTGGCACATATACACCATGGAATACTAAACAGCCATAAAAAAGGATGAGTTCCCGTCCTTTGTAGGGACATGGATGCAGCTGGAAACTATCATTCTCAGCAAACTATCACAAGAACAGAAAACCGAACACTGCATGTTCTCACTCATAGGTGGGAACTGAACAATGAGATCACCTGGACTCGGGAAAGGGAACATCACACACCGGGGCCTATCATGGGGAGGGGGGAGCGGGGAGGGATTGCATTGGGAGTTATCCTTGATGTAAATGACTAGTTGATGGGTGCTGACGAGTTGATGGGTGCAGCACACCAACATGGCACAAGTATACAACAAACCTGCACGTTATGCACATGTACCCTAGAACTTAAAGTATAACAATAATAAAAAAAAAGAAAATACAAAAAAAAAATTAAAAAAAAAAGAAGAAACAACAGATGCTGGAGAGGATGTGAAGAAACAGGAATACTTTTACACTGTTTGGTGGGAGTGCAAATTAGTTCAACCATTGTGGAAGACAGTGTGGCCTTTCGTCAAGGATCTAGAAACTAGAAATACCACTTGACCCAGCAATCCCATTGTAGAATGTAAGGACAAGGGGACACAGTTTCTATCTTCAAAAGCACCTGTTGTTCAGGGAGCTCAAATGGAATGGAGAACAAAGGAAGGGTGATAAATCATGCTACTATAAAGACACATGCACACGTATGTTTATTGCGGCACTATTCACAATACCGAAGACAGAACCAACCCAAATATCCAGCAATGATAGACTGGATTAAGAAAATGTGGCACATATACACCATGGAATACTATGCAGCCGTAGAAAGGATGAGTTCCTGTCCTTTGTAGGGACGTGGATGAAGCTGGAAACCATCATTCTAAGCAAACTTTCACAAGGACAGAAAACCAAACGCCGCATGTTCTCACTCATAGGTGGGAACTGAACAATGAGAACACATGGACACAGGGCGGGGAACATCACACACTGGGACCTCTTGGGGGTGGGGGGCTGGGGTCGGGATAGCATTAGGAGAAATACCTAATGGAAACGACGAGTTGATGGGTGCGGCAAAACAACATGGCACATGTATACTTATGTAACAAACCTGCACGTTGTGCACATGTACCCTAGAACTTAAAGTATGATTAAAAAAAATTAGTTTTCTGAGTAAAATAATTGCTTATGCTATGAAAATATTTTAAATACATTAATGTCTTTAAGTGCCATGAATATTAGACAATAAAGTGATCATCTGTTCATAATCAAGGCTATCCAAAGCTCTGAAGAGTTAGAATCAAGGATGACTTTTTTTTTGCTTCATGTATTTCTTAAATGTCAGCTTACAATTTTAATAGTAGAAAATGAAAATATTCATTAAATCATAATTTTGGAAAAGTTTGGAATTTATTATTTAGTACTGATACCTTTTTAAACATCTCAGTTGTTGGATTTATGGCATATTGCAATATAGCATGTGAAGCTTGGGTTTCACCA
>NW_022162317.1:0-144436 GCF_008728515.1 Papio anubis | reverse complement strand
GGCTAAAAAAATCATCTTGTTCCCCTATTGTTTTTCCCTTCTCCCCTCAGCCAGAGTTTTATGTGTGGAAAGAATAAAAATGCGTTAATAAGATTTTATATCTTTGTGGGAGTGTATAGCATATATGTAATATTTATGTTTTGAATAGATATTTGAAAACTCAAGAGCTACAAAGGGCTATAATATAAAAATCCAAGAGATATAGAAACTTATAATGTAAACATTCAAGAAATACAAAGGGCTATAGTACATTCAAGAGCTACAGAGAGTTATAATGTTAAGAGCCTTTCTTTTCCCACCTCAGACTCCCTGCTGTCAAATTCCTCTCTTTAGAAGCAATGTTAGTACCAATTTATTGGTGTATCCTTCCAAAAGCATTTTATGCCTAAAAGTATACTCCCAGTGCTGGAACATCTTAGGAGAGTTTAAGCTTTTATTTAGTTGAAGCCAAAGGAAGGACTCTCTGATGGTTGCATTTCAGGTGGCTGTAACTGGATGAGTGAGTGCAGCAGCACTCCTTCCTGAAATTAAAAACCTGAGAATCATCAGTTCTTTTATTCCTATAGCCTAGAACTGTAAGCACTCACATTGAGCCTCTGGGAAAAGGAGCAAACCACATTGCTTCTGGCATTTGTAACGTCTCACTAGGCTGTTCCCCTTGATTCACAGGTGAACAGTCTACATGTGGCTGACCCTGTGGAGGCTGTGCTGCAGCTCCAGGACTGCAGCATCTTCATCAAGATCATTGACAGACTGTGAGTACACACTATACATCTCTCTAGCCTCTAAGGCAAAGCTGATTGCTGGGGTGGGGGCTGTATTTGTTCTCTTTACTTGGTGATGGCTATGACCAGAAATCAGGGGCAGGATTGGGACATCATAAGCCAGGGTGGGGCCTAAAGGCAAGAATACATTGACTTCATCTTCCAGTCGCTGTGCCACTCCATGGGAGAGGTTTCACGCTTGTCCCATCCTGAGGCTTCTGCACTCTTGCACAGGAGAGCCTCCAAGGCTCCATGCTCTCACATTCTTACAAGTGCTCACTCTTGGGCTCCCCATTCTCTTGTCCCACCAGAAGCCTTCTACAACCCTCTTTTCTTGACTCATCCCTACCCTATGCCACAAGCCCTCTTTGCAACCTTCTAAGGGAAGAAAGGGAAAGCTCTCACATCTGAAGGAAAGAAGAAACACCTAGAAATCTCATCTGTAACTTGTTAGCACTTCTAAGCCATTATAAAATAAATACACTTCTGGGGTTTTTACTGCCTCAATTAACTTGTTTTCTGAGGTCCAAGAGCATTTAAAAAGCTTGTTGTTACCATGCAGCAAGGATTGTAGTTTGGCCTTTTGGTCTGTGTCTTTAGCACATTTCCTTTGAACATCACAGTTATCTGGGAAATGAATAGAGTGGGGCTTCCTTCCAGTATCCTACCTTTTTGGGACCGAGCATAGATCAGTCGTTGTCTTTTTTTTTTTTTTTTTTAAGAAAGCACATTAGATTGTTTACCCCAGGCCAAGGATAAACTGAAGTGTTGAAGGTGTTTATGTGCCATACGTGGCAGTTAGGAACTGGTATTAGGGACTCACATCTCTGTGAAGCAAGCACTTTACCCATTCATAGGTAACAGCTCATTGATAGGGAAAGAAGGTAGAGTTAAGCTAAACAAAGGCCAGAACTGTGTCTGATTCATCTTGGGGTCTTCCCTACACTACATTGATTAGGTTTTAGTTAATGTTTGTTGAGTAAAGAGATGAGTTGGTATTCTCCATCAGCAAGGTCTAGTGGGGCTGACTAGCCCAGGACAGATGGGTCTGCTAAAGTGGTTTTTTATTTGAAATGTGTGTTGGTCGTGGGTTGTCTTATAGGATTTTTTAAAATTCCATATACTCTAACCAGGACCTGCCTTAGTACCTCTAAAAGAAGTCACTGTTCTTATTTGGGTCCAGACACTACCATTTTCTCTTCCAGTTACCCAGGCAGGACATTTCAACATCATCTTGACTTCTCTCTCTCCTTGGCGCTGATCTCTAATTGGTCATCGTCCTCTCTGCTCACAACCAATGTCCCTCCCTCTGCCTCATTCTAGTTCTTCTAGCCTAGTTCTTCTCTAATCTGCCCTTATTGTAGTTCATTCCTATACATGAGTTCTCAATAATCTTTCTCAAATCTTGTTTTCTTTGTGACACTTCAGTGACTCTTCATCAAACCTCAGTGAGTATTCATTTTTAATAGGTAGAAATCTAAAATTTTCAGCCTGGTGTTTAAGATCTTTCATCAGGGGGTCATTTCCTCTCACCAGTTTTGTGTCCTGCTTTTTTTTCTCCCCACTCAACACGACCTCATTTTTTTTTTAATCTTATAGAAATTCTTAAATCCTGGATTCTGTTAATTGCATTATTATGGTGCGGCTTAACTTGTTCCACTGTTCCCCTTGCTGCCTATGTACTGAAAATTAGATCTAAGCTTGATTCACTTTTTTTTTTTTTTTTCGCAAAGACACTTCATAGTTGGGGTTGTGTACCACCTGTAAGTCAGCATTTTGGAACTTCTATTGAAAATAATTATTTTGCAAACCCTAAGGAAGTGATAGATCCAGGCACCTACCATTAATGGCTGGTAAAACCATTAGGCTGGCAATACCTAACTCTGTGTTTAATTTTAACCTCACTAAAAGTGAAGCAGCCAGGTATAATATGCCTTGTATTGTAACACAAAATATGGGGCAGCATGCTTTTATGACCTCAGAATAGATCAAGGAACTTTTGCTTTTGAAGAGAGAAATTTCCTTGGCCTGGTGACAAGAGCAGTAGATGTGCCCAAGAGTAAGGATGTGTGTTGTCCTTGGGTTAGCCACTGTAGGTTTATAACCTGGTAGGAAATTTTCATAGGAAGCATCAAAAAATCAAGATGCTCATTTTCAAGTTGTCTTCTAGGGTGTTGCCTGAACCTAGGCTGCAGTAGAAGGGGGAGTTGGAGGTAGGCGATATTAAAATCCCAGGTTAACGCTCATCTCCATCTCAGATCCAGCACATTGCAGACCAGCTTCCTTTTGGGAAATGGAGGTTCTTGGTTAATATGTTCTGGCTCTTACATTTCTGGTACTGCTACTAGTGCCAACCTAAATCAGCAGCCTAGTTCTCAGCAGAAGGCAGCAGAGGATGGCAAGGTTGGAGGGTAGATAGAAGCTGTGAGAGTTGGATGACTCCTGTCTGCACACTGGACAAGGGGCGCCCTGAGAAAAATAATTCTTTAAAAAAAAAAAAGAAGCTGTGGGACTTGAGGAGGGTTTAATTGCTTGGCCACTTGGCCTTCTCTATGGGAAAATTAACTGGGATCAACCCCTCTGACAAGTTTCCCTTTCTGTTCTTCTGTGCGTGAATAGCCTAAAGCAAAAAAGGCTGTCCCATCTCTTTGATAGCTGTGAGGCTTGAACAACAAAGTATAGTGGAGGCATTTTGCCAGAAAACTTACAGTTCTGATGTTTATCTTGCTGACATTTATTTCTGCTCTTCTCAGTAAAAAGCATCCCTCAGTTGTCAGTCAGCCCATATGTATTGAGCACCTACTTTATTCCTCGCTTTCAGCTAGTGCAGTTGGAGTGGGCAGTTGTAAATGGTGCAGTTGCATTCATGAGTGCTGCAGGAAGACCTGGAGGACAGCGGAGGCATGACTGGCAGGAGTTGTGGATGGCTTCCTGACAGAGATGAGACTTCAGCACTGTCTTAAAGGATGGGCTGGATTTCTCTAGGACTACTGTTGTCCAAAGCATGCTCCATGCAGCTTTACTTACACCAGGCTTTGTGAGGGGTAGGGGGAAGGGTTTTGTGATCAAATAGGTTTAGGAAATAATGCATGTTGTATCTTCTATAAAAATGTTCAGTTTAGTTTAACCCAGCATTTCTCAAACATTTCACCTGAGAACCTCTTTTTATTTTTAGTTAATGGAATACTCTGAGGTAAATATTGCTCCACACTGAGCCAAGGAGTCACAACATTCCAGATTGTGGGTGGGTAGGGGAAATGGCTCATTTGGGAGTCTGTAAGAGATTAGCATCTCCTTAAGACTTTGTAGGAGTCTCTGATCTCAGACCAACTATCCAGACAGAGTGCCTCTAGTGGGGGATTCACTTGGAAGAAGCCTTTGTAATCACATGGGGTATGGGGGGAGGTACACTCATAGTCTTGGCTTGGATGACGCTTGTGCTTTCATGATGTCTCTGGCATTGGAAGTTTCTGGACCTGCCCTGCCCTCCAGAAAGTTGGCTGAGAACTAGGGGTTTAGATTCTGAGAAACAAGGGGCCCACTAATCAGCATCTCCCACTGTAGCCTAGAGAATTCAGCTTTCTAACTGAAGTGGTATTTTACCTGCTGCTTCTGAAAATGGAACCACAGTTAACTAGGGGATCCAGCAAAGTTCCTCGACTAGGCTGAAGGCTGAGATGGCAAAAGCCTCCCAGAGGAGGATCCCAGGGATTAGTATTCTTTTTTTTTTTTTTTTTTTTTTTGAGACAGAATCTCCCTCTGTCTCCCAGGCTGGAGTGCAGTGGCACCATCTCTGCTGACTAATCTCTGTCTCGGGTTGAAGCAATTCTGCCTCAGCCTCCTGGGCTGTGTGAGAGCTCCCCCTGCTGTCTCCCTCTCCTCATGGCTCTCTTCACACTGCCTGCTCTTCCAGTAAAGCAAGTAGAGACAAGAACCACTAATCGAGAATACTAGTCCTGGCTGGGCACGGTGGCTCCAGCCTGTAATCCCAGCAGTTTGAGAGGCTGAGGTGGGTGGAGCTCAGGAGTTTGAGACCAGCCTGGCCAACATGGCGAAACCCCATCTCTACTAAAAAATAAAAAAATTAGCCAGGTGTGGTGGTCCATGCCTGTAATCCCAGCTACTTGGGAGGCTGAGGCAGGAGGATTGCTTAAACCCAGGAGACAGAGGTTACAGTGAGCCGAGATCGTGCCACTGCATTCCAGCATGGGCGACAGAGTGAGATTCTGTCTCAAAAAAACAAACAAAAAACTAGTCCATGGGATCCTCCTCTGGGAGGCTTTTTGCCATCTCAGCCTTCAGCCTAGTGGGGGAACTTCACCCTGTCACTTCGGAGCCTTGTTTCCTCCTGTTCTTTCAGTTCTTGGATGTGTTTTTCCTTCCCCATGGTCTTCTCTCACTCTTATCCTAGGTGTGTTCTCCAGGCTTCCTGACAGCTTAGAGTTGAGACATTCCAGATGGTGTAATCTAGCTTCCCATTCATCTGGGCTGCCTCCATCTCCTCTCGGCCCCTTTCCACAGAGCTTTTTTATATTTGCAAAGAGGATGATAGAATGCCATCTTTTCCAGAAGAACCCCATGCCTCAAGTCCTCACTTCCCACCCACCAGACAGTTCCTTCTGGATAAATGGTGTCCTGGTATCTGTCACCTGTCTCCCAATCTGATCTGGATCTCTTCTAGATCCAGCAGAGATCAAGACTGGAAGGAATGGGGAGGTAGTATGAAATGCAGCAGCAAAGAGGCAAAGATTGCTGAATACTCTGGTCCTAATACTTGCTCTTTTTCTAGCCATGGCACTGAAGAGGGACAGCAAATCTTGCAGCAGCCGGTGCCAGAGAGACTGGACTTTGTTTGCAGTTTTTTGCAGAGTAAGCACCTTTCTTATCCAGCTATGAAGAAGCTGCTTCCTCAGCTCGTGGGATTGGAGAGTCCAGAGGAACTAGTTCATGAGTGTCTAGAGGAGAAAAATTTCAAGACTCCCCACTCTTTAACACAAAGATGAAAACAGCTGGTTCAGATCCCCTGGGTCTTGTGATGCCTCCATCAGTTGGTGTAAGAAGAGTGTCCCTTCAGTCCCAGAGCCCTTCTCAGAGATCTAGGTGTAGCCAGAAGGTTACTTTTTGGGACCTATCACCTTGAACTCTTTGAGCACCTTAAGTTTCTGTTCCCCCCAACTTCAAGGAGATAGAAGCGAGAGTCTTTCCCTTGCAAGAAAAACTATTTTTCCCAGATAACTTTGAATTCGTTGCTTAGGCGATAGGTGTAGGGGCAGAGGCAGATTAAGGTTGATCTTGACCTCCCTCACTGCTTGTGTGACCTTTCTGGACGTAGGTTCCCTATGTATAATATGGAGATGATAACTGCTCTTCAAGTGGATGGGTGGATTAAATAAGAACATATGCAAAGCTTCTAGTACAGTGCTTGTCAGCTCCCCTCCCCTTGTCCAGCCTTAGACCACACAGTCCTCGTCTTTGACATGGGGAGCTAGCTGCCATCTCCACTCCTAGAGAATTATAGGAAAAGAGAGGCTATATTTAGATAAAGCAAGGTGTTAATAATTGAGCCCAGACCCTTGGGCAGCATGAGAGTCAGGTATCCCCAGGTGTCCTCCTCTGACCCAGCTGCAGGTTTCCTCTGTGATCTCAGTTGGAACAGGATTCTAAGTGACCTGGCATCTCTGGGCTCTTCCTCTGTGGTGCTGAGAGAGAGTTGGTGAGTGGGTGGGAGAGTGCAATGTCATGACCCAGAGTTGCTGTGAATTCCCAGGCTGCTTTCTTCTTCCATTATCCTTGTAGCCCTTGGATTGACCCAGGATAGAACTGACTTCAGATGGAAAATTGTAAGGCAGGGGAAAGAGGGCATAGGAGTAAGGAGCCCTACATCTCATAGCTCCACCAGAGATAGCCATTCTGCTCCCCAGATTTAAGTGTTCTGGGATTTCAGGTATGGTTCCCAGGAAGTTCACCCTGTTTTCTACATTGTTGTCATTGCAGAAAATCAAAAACATCCCTCTTCTCCAGAATGCCTGGTGTCTGCACAGAAGGTGCTAGAGGGATCAGAGCTGGAACTGGCCAAGGTACTTATGGAATACCCGACTGGGGAGGCGGAGCAGGGTTGGAGTAATGGTATCCGAGGGACCCTGCAGGGCCTTCTCTTAACCCAAGGGGAGATGATGGGTGCTTTATTTCTGGGGCTCTAGTACATTGGAGGTAGAACCAGGCAGCCACCTGTCTGAGTCAGAGGCTGATTTAGCCCAAGGATTCTAGGAGCCCATGATCTTATGACAGAGATTATGAAATAAACAATAGTTTACTAGACCATTACTGCCGGCCTTGGTGGAGACCTGGCAGAAATCAGGTCTCACTCGACTATCACCATATTTTTATTATAGCTCAGTCTGCATCATTCCCTCTGTTCTTTCTGGGTGCTGACCTATAGAGGGTACCTAAAGCTTCACACCCAGGGTTCCATGAGTCCAGGAATTGAGCCATGCAGGAATCTTGGTGCTCAGCTTTTTGTATAGTGTACACTGTGTCCTCAATTGAAAAAAAAAACCCAAAATGTTTCCTGGAGCTATTAAGGATGGTGGCCTGGGGTTGCTGAATTCTAGGACTTTCAGAAGAATCGCCAGAATAGCTCAGAGTCCCCAGAACTGCCCAGAATGGGGCCACTGAGACAAGAGACAGCCCCACTCAGTGACTGCCTCCTGTTTGGCTTCTAGATGACCATGCTGCTCTTATACCACTCTACCATGAGCTCCAAAAGTCCCAGGGACTGGGAACAGTTTGAATATAAAATTCAGGTAAGCCCTTGTGCCTCCATGCCACCTAGTGGGCCTAGCCCCTGCTTCACCTCACCTGACTTGTTTTTCTTTGAACAGCAGATACTGGTCTTTTTAAAAATACAGTTATAACAGTTACTGCCATTCATCATAGAAAATCTGGGAAATGTTGAAAAGCATGCAGAAGGAAATAACAGTTGCCGATAAACTCATTCCCAGAGGTTGCTAACATTTTAAAGGATGTACTTTCAAGTCCTTTTTTATGTGCATATATTTAACTGTAATATATGTTTTAGGATAATACATAGAAATTATTCTCTGTTCCTATATGTGTTTCTGCGTGTGTGTGTGTGTGTGTGTGTGTGTGTGTTTCCACAGAATTTGCACTTCATTTATCTCATCCTTTCCTCTGGTAGGGTCATCTGGAAGAGGCCAACATAGTTATATATAAAAGCTTCCTGGCCGGGTGTGGTGGCTCACACCTATAATCCCAGCACTTTGGGAGGCTGAGACAGGAGGATTGCTTGAGGCCAGGAGTTCAAGATCAGCCTGGGTAACATAGCGAGACCCTGTCTCAACAAAAAAGATATTTTTAAAAAAATGAACTGGCCAGGCATGGTGGCTCAAGCCTGTAATCCCAGCACTTTGGGAGGCCGAGGTGGGCGGATCACGAGGTCAGGAGATCGAGACCATCCTGGTGGCTAACACGGTGAAACCCCATCTCTACTAAAAATACGTAAAACTAGCCGGGCGAGGTGGCGGGCACCTGTAGTCCCAGCTACTCAGGAGGCTGAGGCAGGAGAATGGCGTAAACCCGGGAGGCGGAGCTTGCAGTGAGCTGAGATCCGGCCACTGCACTCCAGCCTGGACGACAGAACAAGACTCCGTCTCAAAAAAAAAAAAAAAAAAAAAGAATTGTGTGTGGCAGTGTGTGTCTGTAGTTCTAGCTACTTGGGAAGCTGAGGAGGAGGAGTTGACTCCGGGAGTTGGAGGTTATAGTGAGCTATGATTGTGCTGCTGTGTTCCAGCCTGGGTGACATAGCAAGACCTTGTTCCTTAACAACAATAACAATAAAAGCAACTTTCTGATTGTGTTACTTTCCTTAACAGTCACTTCGCTTGTGGTCAGGAGTGAAGTCAGTCAGGAACTCTGAGTTGGGTACATCTTGAGGGGAGGTGGGAGGGAAGGGAGCAAGTGGGGTGAACATATCTCTAGTTGAATGTTGTTGGCTGGGTCATAGGACCTCAGCTCTGAGAGGGAGAATGGAATCCAGCAGGCTTCTAGGGCACGAGGGAGCCAGGGACTGGCACTGCCAGGGTGGAGCTCCTGGCAGCCATCCTTTCAGAGGCCTAACACCTCAGTGATGTTCTTTTTCTCTCTGTGGCCCAGGCTGAGTTGGCTGTCATTCTTAAATTTGTGCTGGACCATGAGGATGGGCTAAACCTTAATGAGGACCTAGAGAACTTCCTACGGAAAGGTGAGTAGGTACATACTCCTGAGAATCCCCTCATCTCTGAAATGGGGAATACTAGGATCCTGAGTTGTCAAGAAGTGCGGTGGGGGTTTGTTTCTGTCCGCAACACAAGACAGAGTTGGTGGTCAGGAAAAGTGTGTGTAATGGAGTAGGTCGATTTCTGGGTCATGTATCATCTCAGTTCCTATGGAGCTCCTCCTTGCTGCCTGGCAGCAGTGATGTAGGATATTTACAAGTGATCATACCTACTTTTGTTTTTTATTTTTTAAACAATCATTAGGCTTAGAAGCTGATAATGTGCAGTCTTTTTTTTTTTTTTTTTTGAGATGGAGTCTCTCTCTGTCACCCAGGCTGGAGTGCAGTGGTGTGATCTCAGCTCACTGCAACCTCTGCTTCCCAAGTTCAAGCAGTTCTCCTGCTTCAGCCTCCTAAGTAGCTGGAATTACAGGTGCATGCCACCACACCTGGCTAATTTTTGTATTCTTTGTAGAGATGGCGTTAAACCATGTTGATTAGGCTGGTCTCAAACTCCTGACATCAGGTGATCTACCTGCCTCAGCCTCCCAAAGTGTTAGGATTATAGGCATGAGCCACTGCGCCCAGCCCACAGTCTTTTAAAAAATGTTTTTCCCATCATGTAGCACATGTTCTAGGTGGAAAGGCAGATACATAAACCAGGAAATATGATAAGGAATCTAAGTATGGAATATATCAGTGGTCTCGGCTGGTGCTACAGTAGAAAGAGTGATCGTTCTGCTGGTCTTCTGATGAAGAGGTCAGCTGGTGGATGATAGGAATGTAAGAAGGAGGTCTAGGCGAGTTCTAGCCATTGAGTTTGATGTTCCTTGTATTCAGGTTCCTCATGAGACCTTCAGGTGGAGATGTTGGAAATGTGAGTCCAGAATTCAGGAGCTGGCTCTGGACCAGAAGATAGGTTTGCAAGTCAGCATTGGATGGCCACTGAATCCGTGGGCACTATGGGCAGAGCCAGGAGGCCCCATCAGATCTCTGGGAGCTTAGAGGGTGGGTAGAGGAGGGAGGAGCAGATGAGGAGACTAAGAATGGGTAATTAGAGGTAGGAAAGTCCTACAAAAGTGGTCACAGAAACCAAGGAAAGAGAAGGGTTTTGAGGAGGAGGGCATTTTGGAGGTACAAGACTTTGGGGGGAAGAATTCCAAATGGCAGTCAGTGGCTCTGATAGGAAAGGTTGTTGGGGGCTGCGAGGAGATCCTGCTCAGGGCTCCCCAAGCCGTCTCTGCAGTATGGACTTGAGGAAAAAGCTGAGCACTTGGTGCAGTTTCTGAGCCAGAGAACACCCTCACTCCACTGTGCTCTGAGTAGTGATGCTCTGTAGAAATGGAAGCCCTGCACTTTATTTTGGTTAGAGACACGGAACTGTGGATAACCCAGACACCAGGTTCTGCCCAGTGCCTTCCTTGGTAGTTTACATATAAGTATCCACAGATTCACTCCCACTAAGGCCAAGTTCTCAGATTGCATAAAGATGCAAATCTTTTCACCTTCTTACTAATCTTTGATGATTTATTTTGTCTATTTCTTACCCCCAGCTCCTGTCCCTTCTACCTGTTCTAGCACATTCCCTGAAGAGCTCTCCCCACCTAGCCACCAGGCCAAGAGGGAGATTCGCTTCCTAGAGCTACAGAAGGTTGCCTCCTCTTCCAGTGGGAACAAGTATGTTCTGGGCCTTTCCTCCTGGGATAGGGCCTCAGCATCCATCTATTCCTCACATTCCTACCTTCTAGAGTTAAGCTGTTGACCAGCCTCTAGGAGTGCTTGGAGAATCCTGTAGATCTGGGATCTCCTCACCTCCCCAGTATTAATGGGGGGAATTGGTTGGGATTTGTCATGCGCAGAAGGTCTCCCTCAAAAGCTGTTCCCTGTTTATGGAATACCCTTCTTCCTCAAAGACTACAATGAAGTCCCTTCTCTTAGCACATGTCTGCAGAGCCAAGGATAATATATCACTTTTTTTTTTCTGACAAATTAAGGCAGTGAGAAGAAAAATTTTCTCAAGATCATGCCATGAGGCTTGAGGTAGCACTGCAAATAGAACCCAGGTGCACAGGCCTCCCAGCTGCTAGTGGACACTTCCACAGACCCGACTCCCTTCCTGCTGCCTGTTGCTGATTGCTTCAGATCTTAGGCTCTTACCAATGCAACTGGGCCTTTTCCCTCCTCAGCTTTCTCTCAGGTTCTCCAGCTTCTCCCATGGGCGATATCCTGCAGACCCCACAGTTCCAGATGAGACGGCTGAAGAAGCAGCTTGCCGATGAGAGAAGTAATAGGGATGAGCTGGAGCTGGAGCTGGCTGAGAACCGCAAGCTCCTCACCGAGAAGGGTAGGTGGCTGGCACGCTGGCAGATGTGTGAATAGACTTGCCAGAAGGATGTCCCCTTGGCCTCGCATGTTGTCCCCTCTGCTGGAGCCTGGAGCTTAGAGCTCAGCCCTGGGCCTGTGGTCAGGCTGACCTCCTGGAAGTTGGGTTCTGTCTTTGTCCCCATCTTCTCTTTCCCTTAGATTGGATACCATATTCCTCCTCCTCTGTATGCCTCCTCCTCCCTATGCCACCTCCTCCCTTCCCCTCCTGCACATAGTTCTGTGCTGATTCTCCTCTCCTCCTCCCTCCACTCTGGGCAGATGCACAGATAGCCATGATGCAGCAGCGCATTGACCGCCTAGCCCTGCTGAATGAGAAGCAGGCAGCCAGCCCACTGGAGCCCAGGGAGCTTGAGGAGCTACGTGACAAGAATGAGAGGTACAACTCTCCCTGCATTCCTTCCCAGGCTCCCGCCCCTTCGTGCACCCAGCCAGGGGCCCATCCATACTCTCTTCTCGCTGCTTCCCTCCCTCGCAGCCTTACCATGCGGCTGCATGAAACCCTGAAGCAGTGCCAGGACCTGAAGACAGAGAAGAGCCAGATGGATCGCAAGATCAGCCAGCTTTTGGAGGAGAATGGAGACCTTTCCTTTAAGGTGGGTGTTAAGGTGGTGTGTGCATGGAGGCCCCTCAGGGCTGAGGCAGTCTGGAAGGCTCCCCAAGAGAGGGTTGAGAAGAATGTCCCAGCACCTGTCTTACGCTACAGTCTCTCCAGAGACCTGCATATTTTGCCCCTTTCCTTGTCCCATAATTGGCTGCTTCCCGGGTACTGGGTTGTGACCCTAAAGTTTGATTTGTGGTCCTGAATTAGAGGTGTGATGGCTGTGATTGGTTTGTGGAGGGTTGGCAGGATAATTGGAGGCATCCAGCCCCTGGGGTTCAGGGAGCAGACAGCAGTGGTAGGGTCAGCGTTGACCCTGGGTGATGGGGATTCTCACTTGCCCATCTCAGCTGCGGGAGTTTGCCAGTCACCTGCAGCAGCTACAGGATGCCCTCAATGAGCTGACAGAGGAGCACAGCAGGGCCACTCAGGAGTGGCTGGAGAAGCAGGCCCAGCTGGAGAAGGAGCTCAGCACAGCCCTGCAGGATAAGGTAACCCTCTGCTGGGGTCACAGCCACAGTCTTGACCACATATGCAAAGCTGAATCCAGTTTACCACTGTGCTCTTCTGGGCCTTTGGGTATTAAGCTGCTTTCTCTTTAAGGTTTGATAGTGTGCTGTAATTGAAAGGTTGAAAGATTGTGGGCTTCAGTCTAGTACACCTTTCTTTTTTTTTTAATTTATTTTTATTTTTTTCCCCAGTCAGTGCCCTCACTTTATAGTATACCTTTCAATCCTATCTCTGGTGTTTATAAGATGTGGATCCTGGACAAGTTAATCAGTCTGTTTTTCTAAGCATTCTTTCCCTAAAATGGGAGTAATAACGAGTAGCAGCCTTACCACCTATTATGAGAAAATGTATGTAAAGCACTTCACACATCACGTAGTGTAAAGTAAGCTCTCGGTGAACCAGTTGTTATGGTTGCTATTGGTAAGAACCCAACTTGGCCACTTAGTAATAACCATGTAGCCCTTGATCTTGGCACTTAGCATCTGCTTCAGGTTCTTGCTCTGTAAGAGAAATAGTAATAGCTGCCTCTCACATTTGTAAGTGAATTAGAAATTCAGGAATGCACCCAGGCCGGGCACGGTGGCTCACGCCTGTAATCCCGCTACTTTGGGAGGCCAAGGCGGGTGGATCACCTGATGTCAGGAGTTCGAGACCAGCCTGGCCAGCATGGTGAAACCCTGTCTCTACTAAAAATACAAAAAGAAAAATTAGCTGGGTGTAGTGATGCATGCCTGTAGTCCCAGCTACTCGGGAAGCTGAGACAGAAGAAGCTCTTGAACCTGGGAGGCGAAGGTTGCAGTAAGCCAAGATCTCACCACTGCACTCCAGTGTAGGCGACAGAGCAAGACTACGTCTCAAAAAAAAAAAAAAAAATAGGGATGCACCCAGCACAGCCTCTTACAGGTACTTAGTGAACAGTGGTGAAGAAGTGGGTTTGGGACTGGGGGATGTTGCAGCTGCTGCCAGTGCTTCCCAGAGGATGGTGGGCAGCTGGTGGTGATTTGGATAATCTAGGACTCAAGACTTATCTGAGGAAGGGTATACAGTAAGGAAATTTGAAGTAAACTCAGCAGCCTTGGGGAAGTAGTAAGAAGGTCACATTATGCTTTTATTCTGCCTTAGAACTAGGTCTAGAGAGTCAGGTCCCTCATGCTCCCAGTTCCATGATTTCTGCTTTTTTCTAGGTCATGGCAAAGGAATATCTTGGTAACAAGATGATAGGCCCCATGTTTGTTGATGTTTATGAGGGCTTGTGTGGTAATCTGGTGCCTGTTCCACCTCTCTGTTCACATGGGTCTCATTTACTCCCAGAAATGCCTTGAAGAGAAGAACGAAATCCTTCAGGGAAAACTTTCACAGTTGGAAGAACACTTGGCCCTGCTGCGGGAGAACCCACCCCAGGAGAAGGGCGAGGTGCTAGGTGATGTCTTGCAGGTAGGAATGCACAGGACAACCTGTGTGCTGGGAGTTGGTGTGGACTCACATTCAGTACCTTTGGGTTCCTGGTGTTCTGCCATTTCCAGAGGAGGCTTGGTGACTGAGGAGTCATGCTGATCCCAGTTTATCTCTTTATACCACCAGCTGGAAACCCTGAAACAAGAGGCAGCCACTCTTGCTGCAAACAACACACAGCTCCAAGCCAGGGTGGAGACGCTGGAGACTGAGCAAGGCCAGCAGGAAGCCAAGCTGCTTGCTGAGCGGGACCACTTTGAAGAAGAAAAGCAGCAGCTATCTAGCCTGATCGCCAACCTGCAGAGCTCCATCTCCAACCTCAGCCAGGCCAAGGAAGAGCTGGAGCAGGCCTCCCAGGCTCATGGGGCCCGGTTGACTGCCCAGGTGGCCTCTCTGACCTCTGAGCTCACCACACTCAATGCCACCATCCAGCAACAGGATCAAGAACTGGCTGACCTGAAGCAGCAGGCCAAAGAGGAGCAGGCCCAGCTAGCACAGACCCTCCAACAGCAAGAACAGGCCTCCCAGGGCCTCCGCCACCAGGTGGAGCAGCTGAGCAGTAGCCTGAAGCAGAAGGAGCAGCAGTTGAAGGAGGTAGCAGAGAAGCAGGAGGTAACTAGGCGGGACCACGCCCAGCAACTGGCCACTGCTGCAGAGGAGCGAGAGGCCTCCTTAAGAGAGCGGGATGCGGCTCTCCAGCGGCTGGAGGCACTGGAAAAGGAGAAGGCTGCGAAGCTGGAGATTCTGCAGCAGCAACTTCAGGTGGCTAATGAAACCCGGGACAGTGCTCAGACCTCAGTGACACAGGCCCAGCGGGAGAAGGCAGAGCTGAGCCAGAAGGTGGAGGAACTCCGCGCCCGTGTTGAGACAGCCTGCCGGGAACAACATGAGGCCCAGGCCCAGGTAGCAGAGCTAGAGTTCCAGCTGCAGTCTGAGCAGCAAAAAGCAACTGAGAAAGAAAGGGTGGCCCAGGAGAAGGACCAGCTCCAGGAGCAGCTCCAGGCCCTCAAAGAGTCCTTGAAGGTCACCAAGGGCAGCCTTGAAGAGGAGAAGCGCAGGGCTGCAGATGCCCTGGAAGAGCAGCAGCGTTGTATCTCTGAGCTGAAGGCAGAGACCCGAAGCTTGGTGGAGCAGCATAAGCAGGAACAAAAGGAGCTGGAAGAAGAGAAGGCTGGGCGCAAGGGGCTGGAGGCTCGATTACAGCAGCTTGGAGAGGCCCATCAGGCCGAGACTGAAGTCCTGCGGCAGGAGCTGGCAGAGGCCATAGCTGCTCAGCGCACAGCTGAGAGTGAGTGTGAGCAGCTTGTCAAAGAAGTAGCTGCCTGGCGTGAACGGTATGAGGAGAGCCAGCAAGAGGAGGCGCAGTATGGAGCCATGTTCCAGGAACAGCTGATGACTTTGAAGGAAGAATGTGAGAAGGCCCGCCAGGAGCTGCAGGAGGCAAAGGAGAAGGTGGCAGGCATAGAATCCCACAGCGAGCTCCAGATAAGCCGGCAGCAGAATGAGCTAGTTGAGCTCCACGCCAACCTGGCCAGAGCACTCCAGCAGGTCCAAGAGAAGGAAGTCAGGGCCCAGAAGCTTGCAGACGACCTCTCCGCTCTGCAGGAAAAGATGGCTGCCACTAGCAAAGAGGTGGCCCGCTTGGAGACTTTGGTGCGCAAGGCAGGTGAGCAGCAGGAAACAGCCTCCCGGGAGTTAGTCAAGGAGCCTGCGAGGGCAGGGGACAGAGAGCCCGAGTGGCTGGAAGAGCAACAGGGACGCCAGTTCTGCAGCACACAGGCAGCGCTGCAGGCTATGGAACGGGAGGCAGAGCAGATGGGCAATGAGCTGGAGCGGCTGCGGGCCGCACTGATGGAGAGCCAGGGGCAGCAGCAGGAGGAGCGTGGGCAGCAGGAAAGAGAGGTGGCACGACTGACCCAGGAGCGGGGCCGGGCCCAAGCTGATCTTGCCCTGGAGAAGGCGGCCAAAGCAGAGCTTGAGATGCGGCTGCAGAATGCCCTCAATGAGCAGCGTGTGGAGTTTGCTACCCTGCAAGAGGCACTGGCTCATGCCTTGACAGAAAAGGAAGGCAAGGACCAGGAGTTGGTCAAGCTTCGTGGCCTGGAGGCAGCCCAGATAAAAGAGCTGGAGGAACTTAGGCAAACCATGAAGCAACTGAAGGAACAGCTGGCTAAGAAAGAAAAGGAGCACGCATCTGGCTCAGGAGCCCAATCTGAGGCTGCTGGCAGGACAGAGCCAACAGGCCCCAAGCTGGAGGCGCTGCGGGCAGAGGTGAGCAAGCTGGAGCAGCAATGCCAGCAGCAGCAGGAGCAGGCCGACAGTCTGGAACGCAGCCTCGAGGCTGAACGGGCCTCCCGGGCTGAGCGGGACAGTGCTCTGGAGACTCTGCAGGGCCAGTTAGAGGAGAAGGCCCGGGAGCTAGGGCACAGTCAGAGTGCCTTAGCCTCGGCCCAAAGGGAGTTGGCTGCCCTCCGCACCAAGGTACAAGACCACAGCAAGGCTGAAGATGAGTGGAAGGCCCAGGTGGCCCGGGGCCGGCAAGAGGCTGAGAGGAAAAACAGCCTCATCAGCAGCTTGGAGGAGGAGGTGTCCATCCTAAATCGCCAGGTCCTGGAGAAGGAGGGGGAGAGCAAGGAGTTGAAGCGGCTGGTGATGGCTGAGTCAGAGAAGAGCCAGAAGCTGGAAGACAGGCTGCGCCTGCTCCAGGCAGAGACAGCCAGCAACAGTGCCAGAGCTGCAGAGCGCAGCTCTGCTTTGCGGGAGGAGGTGCAGAGCCTCCGGGAGGAGGCCGAGAAACAGCGGGTGGCTTCAGAGAACCTGCGGCAGGAGCTGACCTCACAGGCTGAGCGTGCGGAGGAGCTGGGCCAAGAATTGAAGGCGTGGCAGGAGAAGTTCTTCCAGAAAGAGCAGGCCCTCTCCACCCTGCAGCTCGAGCACACCAGCACACAGGCCCTGGTGAGTGAGCTGCTGCCAGCTAAGCACCTCTGCCAGCAGCTGCAGGCTGAGCAGGCCGCTGCCGAGAAACGCCACCGTGAGGAGCTGGAGCAGAGCAAGCAGGCAGCTGGGGGGCTGCGGGCAGAGCTGCTGAGGGCCCAGCGGGAGCTTGGGGAGCTGATTCCTCTGCGGCAGAAGGTGGCAGAGCAGGAGCGAACAGCTCAGCAGCTGCGGGCAGAGAAGGCCAGCTATGCAGAGCAGCTGAGCATGCTGAAGAAGGCGCATGGCCTGCTGGCAGAGGAGAACCGGGGGCTGGGTGAGCGGGCTAACCTTGGCCGGCAGTTTCTGGAAGTGGAGTTGGACCAGGCCCGGGAGAAGTATGTCCAAGAGTTGGCAGCTGTACGTGCTGATGCTGAGACTCGTCTGGCTGAGGTGCAGCGGGAAGCACAGAGCACTGCCCGGGAGCTGGAGGTGATGACTGCCAAGTATGAGGGTGCCAAGGTCAAGGTCCTGGAGGAGAGGCAGCGGTTCCAGGAAGAGAAGCAGAAACTCACTGCCCAGGTAAGGTACTCAGCCCAACCACCCTCCCAAAGATCAGGAGCTGAGAGCATGGGGACATCGATCCTGTGTTCCAGGGCCTCTGGCTCCTACACTGGAGTGTCTTGCCTTTCCTCATTCACTGGGTGGCAGAAAAGGAGAGGTGGCTGATGGAGTTCAAGTCTGTTGCCCCTGTCATCCTAAAGAAAATGTCAGTGGCCTCCCCTCTCCTGAAGGCTCTGTCACTGGAGAGTCAAGCTGTGATGACCACCAGCCCATTCAGAGGTGCACCTGCACTGGATGCCTCAGGAGCCACTGGGGACTAGAATCAGTCTAACTGGCATTTTTAAACTTAGTGTCAATCTAGTGCCTTAGGGGAAAGTATCAGAGCCTCAGTGAGGTCAGCCTGGCAGCAGGGCTGGTGCCTCTTTGGCCTCATCTCACTCTGTCTCCATTGCTCCTCCCCCATGTACAGGTGGAGCAGCTAGAGGTATTTCAGAGAGAGCAAACTAAACAGGTAATGCCTGGGGTCCTCGCTAAATGCTGGCTGCTTAAACGGTGACCAGTTTCGGTGCATGAGCCCGGCTGCAGCTTGCCTCCGCCAGCTCCTGTTGTGAACTGTTTGTGAAGGGGGCAGGGTCAAGCCATGGAATCCAGGCCCAGGCTTCCCAGGAGTGCGGTGTGCTGGGCTCTCTCGGGCTTCATCCCACCCGTCCCAGGTCGGCCTCTCCACCCTTCTGCACCTTCTCTCATCTGCCTGTCAGGGACAAGGGGTAGCACTGGCTTCATCTTTCCCACACCTGAACCAACGACAGACACAATCTTTGGGATTCTAAAACTTCCCAAGTACTGTGTCTAGTTAAGGATACCCAACCAAGAGGAACAGCAGAATTACCTGTGGGCCTCGTTTAACATTGTGTCCCTTTTTACCAGAGTACAGCTTTATGGAAGCCTTGAAGGTGATATGCGAGGCAGCCCCTACAGGTTAGGGAGAATTGTGGGCTCAGGACACTTGCCCATCACTTTCTGGGGCTCTAACCCCGAGCACAGCATAGAGATGTCTGTAGCAGGAAGGCTGAGGGTGAAGTAGCAGGAGGGGTCTATACCAGATGGGGGCAGGGGAGTGGGGGGTCACATGGTCTGGCTGCCTCTTTCTCACGGGAATCTCTGTGTTGCCTGAGACATCGAGGCTATAGAGCTAGTGTTAGAGCACCCTTTCCCCGTCACTCTCCTACCCAGCCACCCCAGGACTGCCGAAAAATTGGGCCCTCCTCTTCCTCTAAGGAGCCTGTGATAATGGGGGAGAATCAAAGTGAATAGCAAACAGTTAGCAATGGAGCCGTTGCCTCTCCCCTGTGCTGCCTGGTCATGCTTGAACTCCCAGAATACTTGAAGCAGCCAGGGGTGCATGGGGCTGTTATGTTCTTTCTTTTCCCCTACTCCCTGTGCTCCTCTTTGTGGGAGTTGGGTGGGCTTTGGAGTACATGTGCTACACCTGCTCTTGTCTTCCAGCAATCTGTTCCCCCAATGCTAACCACAGCAGCCATGCTGCTAGCACCAGCCCTAACAGCCTGTGGATGTTGGGAAGAGGTCTGAGCATCTGTGGGCTTGGGCTTTGGCAGTTTCTGGGAGGGAGGCATGGCAATTCATTGAGTATGTCGGCTAGAATTACAGACTAGGTCCTGGGAAGGTTGCGGCTGCAGAGTGGTGGCAGCAGCAGGGTGGTGGTGAGGTGTCAGCTCTCCAGAGTCAATTCCGATTCTGGAGGTGACAGGGGTTG
Source organism: Papio anubis (assembly GCF_008728515.1). Lineage (NCBI taxonomy): Eukaryota > Metazoa > Chordata > Mammalia > Primates > Cercopithecidae > Papio > Papio anubis. Next base: position 125,204 of record NW_022162317.1, on the reverse strand, counting down.
GGCAGGCCTCTTTCTCTGCAGGCTCAGGGTAGAGGCAAGTATGGACAGGTGGCCCTGGCAACATCTATGTGTTAGATTGCCTCACTCAGGCCCTGCCAAGCAGCCTGGGCAGCAGGCTGTTCCCTAATTGGAGGCCAGAGAAAGGGCCTGAGTTTATTCTAGGAACGCTGGCGATCCTGGTCTGGGCCACCCCATGATGGGTGGACATCTGGGATGAACATCCAGGGGAAGTCCTCCTGAGTCTTCTGTCCTCCTCTTCCCTCCCCAGGTGGAAGAACTGAGGAAGAAACTGGCTGACTCTGACCAAGCCAGCAAAGTGCAGCAGCAGAAGCTGAAGGTGGGGCAGCTGGGGGAACGGGTCTGGCCTCTGGACAGGGGAGGAAAGCTGTTCTCTAAGCTCTCGGGCCGTGGGGGTGTGTGGGCAGAGGAGGGGCACCCTGTGTTCCAGGCAGCCCTCCTAGGAAGCCTGTGGCTTAGAAGCCCCTGCATGTGTCTTCTGGGAGCTCTCAAGAGACAACCAGGGTGGTTCCCATCTCTCAACTGTCACTGTCCACTACAGCAGCTACTAGTCATGTGTGGTTATTGAAATTTATTAAAGTAAATCCAGTTCTTCAATCACACTAGCTACATTGTGTCCCTGCTCAGTAGCTACATGTGGTTAGTGGCTGCTGCATTGGACAGCACAGATACAGAACTTTCCACCGTTGCATAAAGTTCTGTTGAACCATGTAAGTCCAGATAGTCTGGGCAGGGAAAGAACGAGTGTCACCAGTGTTGAATATTACAATGCAGTTTAATAACATTCTTAATGATTCCAACTGTGTCACCTTCTTTGGTTTAATACTTGCTTTCTGCAGTTCTAGGCTTCACAGCCTTTAGTCAGGGGCAAAGGAATTGGGCATCAGTGGTATTGGGACTCACTAAAGCCCTGGTGGGTCCTAGGAGTTGGTGGGAGCTCAGAGCTTCATTTCATACCATGGTGCCACAGCATGTCTTGATTGCAATAAACAAATGTTTATTCTGCTCCTTGTGGGGCCTGTCCTGTGTTAGGAGAGGCAAAGGTGGGATGCTTCTATACAGTATCTACCGCAGAGTACTTGCTGGCCTTGCAGATGGACAGAGAATTAGGCCCTGTTCTTAAGGAGTTATAGTCTGGACAGGAGGCAGTGTGGGCATCATAAATAAGCCCCCACGGGCTTTTGGAGTTTAGTGGACCAAGTCTTACTCTGCCATTTAGTCATTGTTGCTATGGTCAATTTGCTTAAATCTTTGAACTCAGTTTCCTCCTCTGAAAAGGGGATGAAGTGACTTCTCAGAGTGGCTTTGAGGAGAAACAAGTTCCCCTGTCCTCAGAGAGCTCACATGCCAAGTGCCTCACTCCAGGCTCCGCACCTGGGTGTTCAGTAGGCTGTAGTCGGGTGGAGTGTATCTGGGGTGGTGTGGTTTTCTTCCTCTTCCTAAGTTCAGGAGTCTGAAGCACCTCTGGAGCCCCAGAGGCTGATGCAGATGAGTGGACTTGGGTAGAGGGGCCAGAGCAGCTTTCCTGAGTGGACTTTCTTCTCAGGCTGTCCAGGCTCAGGGAGGTGAGAGCCAGCAGGAGGCCCAGCGCCTCCAGGCCCGGCTGAATGAACTGCAAGCCCAGTTGAGCCAGAAGGAGCAGGCAGCTGAGCACTATAAGCTGCAGGTAAGGAGCCCAGCCCCAGCCCATGCTACCTTCCTCCTGCCCTCCAGCCTCTGCCCCACCCACCCATCCTCTCTGCCCACAGATGGAGAAAGCCAAAACTCATTATGATGCCAAGAAGCAGCAGAACCAAGAGCTGCAGGAGCAGCTGCAGAGCCTGGAGCACCTGCAGAAGGAAAACAAAGAGCTGCGAGCTGAAGCCGAACGGCTGGGCCATGAGCTACAGCAGGCTGGGCTGAAGACCAAGGAGGCTGAACAGACATGCCGCCACCTTACTGCCCAGGTGCGCAGCCTGGAGGCACAGGTAAGAATTTGGCTGGCAGACTCACCTCACCCCTATCCCACTGGACCCCTGTGCCCTCTCCTCCTAGGCCACTGATGCCTTAGGTTTTTCTTCACTCTCCCCCTGGCCCTCTCCTTCTCAGGTTGCCCACGCAGACCAGCAGCTTCGAGACCTGGGCAAATTCCAGGTGGCAACTGATGCTTTAAAGAGCCGTGAGCCCCAGGCTAAGCCCCAGCTGGACTTGAGTATTGACAGCCTGGATCTGAGCTGCGAGGAGGGGACCCCACTCAGTATCACTAGGTCAGGAGGCACTCTCCCTCCCTGTGTCTGTTGTTTATGGAGTACCCGCTGTTTATCAGGCTGTATCCTGGTGAGATAAATAAGATGTGATCCAAATTTATTCTTAGAGAAGAATAAAGAAAAACAGGTATTATACCAGATGTCTGTTTAGGGCACAGTTGGAATAAAAAGCAAGCGGTCAAGAAAGGCTTCATGGAAGCTATCGCTCCTGCTGAGTCTTGAAAGCATCCATAGGTGTGTGTGCCAGGTTGACAGAGAAGAGCAGTGTGAACAGAGGCTGTGAAAGAGCCTGACTAGGCTGAGATGGAAGGCCAGGAAGGCCCAAGATCCTAGAGGGCCATCTGGACTCCCCGTTGGAGACCGGCTATTAAGACTTGATCCTAAAGGCATTGAGGAAACCTTGGTGGCTATAATTGAAAGGTTTAAGGGAAAAAAAAAAAAAAAAGGAACCTTGGAAGAATTTGAAACTGAAGAGTACATGGTTAATTTCCATCTTAAAAAGATGATTCTAATAGCCAGTATAGAAGTTAAGACTGGAAATACATACTGTTTTTATTAAACACTTACATTGTACTTATTTTGTGCTAGACATAAAGCACTCCTAACAATTATACCTGATTTATCCCCCAACAACCCTCTGAGGCAGGTTTATTCTGTCTCCTTTAACAGATGAATCTGGGGCATAGAGGGGCAGTCACTTGCCCAAGGTCCCCCAGTGGTAGAGCTGGGGTTTGACCCTGTGCAGCCTGGCCTGAGTCCTTGCTTGTCACCACTCATCTGCCTCTGTCAGTGCCATGATGAGTCTAGGTGAGAGGAGATGAGACAAACCAGGAAAAGGACATAAGCATGGAGAGGGTATGGTTAGGAGAGCTGTTCAGGAAGCTTGGTGATTGGGCTTCCCAAGCAGGACAACATAGAATTATGCCCATGTTCATGGTTTGGGGGCCTGAGTGGCAGGTGCTCGTATTCACTGAAATGGGAGATGAAGGAGGAAGAACAGAGAAGTGGGCTTAGATTGGGACGTGTTTGCTGTGGAGCAGCCATGGGCATCTGGTGAGGATGGGACATCTGGGTCTGGGCATTGCCACTATGAGGAGGTATTAGGAGAAGCCAGGGGAGTGGACTGAAGGGAAGGCCCAGGTCAAGGGCTTTCCTTGGTACCTCTGAAAATTCCGAGAGATGGGCTGCTTGACCTCATCTGCTTATAGTATGGGAAATGGTCACTTTGGAAAAGGGCTGGACAAAATGCCTTCTAGCCCAAAGGACTGTACCTCAGCAGGTTTCCTTTCCATAGCAAGCTGCCTCGTACCCAGCCAGACGGCACCAGCGTCCCTGGAGAACCAGCCTCACCTATCTCCCAGCGCCTGCCCCCCAAGGTAGAATCCCTGGAGAGTCTCTACTTCACTCCCATCCCTGCTCGGAGTCAGGCCCCCCTGGAGAGCAGCCTGGACTCCCTGGGAGATGTCTTCCTGGACTCAGGTCGTAAGACCCGCTCTGCTCGTCGGCGCACCACACAGATCATCAACATCACCATGACCAAGGTCAGGCTGTCGGGACAGGGGCTGCAGGGCAGCAATTCCCACTTCCTCTCAAGGGCGTCTTTGCATTGGACACTCAGTCAGGAGCAGGCAGGGATGAGCAGCCAGTCCATGTTACAGTGGGAAAGCTGAGGTCTTAAAAAGGGCAGTGACTTGGTTAGGGGCACTTCTGAAGAAAAGGGCAGGGCTGGGATTAGATCCCTGCCTCCTGACTAAGGCTAGTGTTCTCTCCATGTGTAGCACTGAGCCTGTGCAGGGTGAAGGGAGAGAACATGGTGAAGCTGCAGCCCATCCAGTGCCTCCCAGCATGCCCCATGCAGCTGAGAGGCATTGTTGCTGCCCAGTGGACTGCCTGCCAGGCTGTGGGCCCTTGCCTTTGTTTCCACATCTTGAAGGAGAGGTTTGGGAGGAGGGGAGAGGGGCCCCGGTACAGCAGGGAGGACCTGTGTGTGCAGGGTTTCCCCTGCTACCAAGAAGTTGGGGAAGTTGTAGAAAATGGTAAGGGCCCTGGAAGCTTGGACTGAGGGACAGCAGAGGCTGTGGGATAAGCCTGACTAGTCAGGAGACAGCTCTGATACTTCCTAGCAGTGTGATTTGGGGCTAGTCACTTCATTTCTTTGCACTTCACCTCTAAAATGGGCCGATAAACACTCTGCATTCCCTCCCTCAAAGCATTATGAATAGACTCCATGAAAAAAATGCATAGAAAAGAGTCTTGACAACATCAGCACCACCTTGTGAGGGCTTCTGTCAACAAGGCCCATTTCTTGCAGACACACGTTAAGGGCCTTTGCAAAGCTGTTGGGAATGCATGGATGTGCCGTGGGATCTGAGGGCTTTGGGAGGGAATGGGGGCCTTCTGTATAGTGCCAGGGCCCACCCCATTGCAACAGATTCACTCTCTCTTCCAGAAGCTAGATGTGGAAGAGCCAGACAGCGCCAACTCATCCTTCTATAGCACGCGGTCTGCTCCGGCTTCCCAGGCTAGCCTGCGAGCCACCTCCTCTACTCAGTCTCTAGCTCGCCTGAGTTCTCCCGATTATGGCAACTCAGCCCTGCTCAGCTTGCCTGGCTACCGCCCCACCACTCGCAGTTCTGCTCGTCGCTCCCAGGCCGGGGTGTCCAGTGGGGCCCCTCCAGGTGAGGGGACTACAGGGACTTACTATACCCCAAAATTAGAATGGAAGGTGGATCGTGGCACAGGGAAAAGAGGAAAGCTTTTTAAAAATCCAAGGCTGGCCTCCTTGCTACCGTCCACCTCCACCTGCCCCTCCTTCCTGCAGCCTCAGGGCCTTCCTTACCTGCCCATCTAGGGGCTGGCTGTGTTAGGGGCACTCTTAGCCAGAGTTAAGGGCCTGGGATTCCCAGCACAATTGTGACACTTAGCTGTGGGGAGTCCTCCATGCCCTTAGGTGGTGATGGGCTGCTGGAAAGGCCAGACTGGCCAGACTCTTCTTGGAAGCTCTTGTCCTTTGGGCACCAGAGAGCCCCTGGGAATCAATTCCTGGTCCTTAATTTGTTCCTCTGGGTGTTGGGCACCAAGCCTTGGCTGGTGAATAAGATGTAGTAGCAGCCTCTGCGTGTGACCTCTTCTGCCCTCTCCAAGGAGAAGGCGGTGAGCAAGCCCCTAGGATAGAAATAGTCTGTGTGCCATACTCCTGCATCTGCGGCACTGAATCAGATTGGTGTGCTGGGCTTCAAGTTTATGGGGTAGGTGGCAGCAAAGGCTGGCAAGATGCCAGGGCCAGCAGGCAACCTGCTGACTCCGGGCTCATTTGTTCCCACCTCCCTGCCATCCACAGGAAGGAACAGCTTCTACATGGGCACTTGCCAGGATGAGCCTGAGCAGCTGGATGACTGGAACCGCATTGCAGAGCTGCAGCAGCGCAATCGAGTGTGCCCCCCACACCTGAAGACCTGCTATCCCCTGGAGTCCAGGGTGAGCCCTGGGGTCACTGTGCAGGGCCTCCCATCCCTGTCCTCCCTTAGAATCCCACCTGCTGATCTAGCCTGAGCACTAGAGCCCTGGATCGCTGACTGGCCAAGGACGGAGAGGGTGACCTTCTCATGCTTCCAGGCAGAACAGACAGCAGGGAAGGTGCTTAGGAGTGAAGTCCCTGGGGATGAGCAGGAGCTCGGAGAGGAATCTGGTCGGGACTGCACTGCTTGTGGCCATTTGCCCGGGGTATAGGTAGAAAGCAGAACAGGAAGGGAGGCCTCGTGAGAGGTAGGAAGGGTCCGCCTACCCTAAATGGCGGGCAAGTGCAGAGTTCTGGGACAGCCCCAGGTCCTGCTCCATCTCCACACAGCTACGGTCCACTGACTGCCTCTTCCACCCATGCAGCCTTCCCTGAGCCTGGGCACCATCACAGATGAGGAGATGAAAACTGGAGATCCCCAGGAGACCCTGCGCCGAGCCAGCATGCAGCCAATCCAGATAGCCGAGGGCACTGGCATCACCACCCGGCAGCAGCGCAAACGGGTCTCCTTAGAGCCCCACCAGGGCCCTGGAACTCCTGAGGTAGGCTTCTGGGTGTTGCTCCAGCATTGTGCCCAGGTCAGGCCCAGCTCACCAAGGACTAAAGGGAGCCTTCCCTCTCTCCCCTTCTCCTTCCCTCACTTCCCCTTCTCCTTCCCTGTCTCCAAGGGTCTAACCCATGGATGGGGACTGTTGGGAAGGGAAGCCTCTGGCCCAGAGTTGGGTAGGGGAGCAGGTTGCACAAGTTGACTTACAAGGTCCACTCAGCTCTAAGAGGACAAGACACTTGGCTTCAGATGTGACGACTCTTGCTACTGTCTGCCTAACTGTCCTGTTCCCCATAGTCTAAGAAGGCCACCAGCTGTTTCCCACGCCCCATGACTCCCCGAGACCGACATGAAGGGCGCAAACAGAGCGCTACTGAGGCCCAGAAGAAAGCGGCTCCAGCTTCAACTAAACAGGTGAGGCTGGGGCTGAAGGGGGATGAAGCGACGCCCTGGCAGGACCTTGCTGGCAGAGTGTCACACAGCAGGCTGGCCTGGGAGGGCAGCATTGGGTCTCCCGGTCTGACAGCCCTTCCTTGCAGGCTGACCGGCGCCAGTCGATGGCCTTCAGCATCCTCAACACACCCAAGAAGCTAGGGAACAGCCTGCTGCGGCGGGGAGCCTCAAAGAAGGCCCTGTCCAAGGCTTCCCCCAACACTCGCAGTGGAACCCGCCGTTCTCCACGCATCGCCACCACTACAGCCAGCGCCGCCACTGCTGCTGCCATTGCTGCCACCACTGCCACCCCTCGAGCCAAGGGCAAGGTAGAGGCCACTGGCAGGATGGGGGAGGGGAACCTGATGAGAGCATGGGCACCCCCTAGACCGCCCCACGGAGTAGCATCCAAGACAGGCCCACGCCAGGCTGCAGGAGGGTGCAGGGTAAGAGGTGTCGCTGTCGTGGTAGCTACTCGTTACCAAGGAGAGAAGACAGATGGCCCCATTCTTATGGAGAGCACCCAGAGCTGCTCAGGCACAGCCAGCACCTGATAACCCCGGGGCTCACAAGGGAGGGGATCCAGATGGGGGCGTGAGAGCAGGAAGAGGTCTTCCGAACCTGTGGGTGCAGGCTGGCATTCCAAGTTCTCATCTGGCCTTGTGACTGTCTCTTTCAGGCAAAGCACTAAAGGGCCAGTACCAGTGAGTGGCCCCACCTGTGTCGCTGATGCTGACCTCACCTGGTCCTCCTTCTACTGTCCCTCTCAGTGCCTTCTCTCAGCTCCCAGGCCAACAGTAGCCAAACCCCTAGAGACAGTGATGCCTGCCCGCACCCTGACCTGGTCCCTGGACCTTCACTGGCAACTTCTCAGAGCTGGCCCAGGAGGCCTGGAGCATGGACAGTGTGGGCGCTCTCCCTACCTTGCCTCCTTTTTTCTTAAAGCAAAGTCACTTCTCCATCACAACCAGATTTGAGGCTGGTTTTGATGGCTGGGTCCTTGGGCCTGGCCAGTCTTCCTCTTAGCCTCTGGATCTAGAAGGGACCATAAGAGGAGTAGGCCCTGGTTCCTGCTCTCCTGGAGGCTGGGCCTAGCAGGGGCCCTCACTCTTGAAGTCCAGGACTGGGTCTGACCTGGTGGGAGCACCTGCCAGAGGATGCTCTTTCCCAGGACGATGGGCCTGTGTCTCAGGAGTGGGGTTGGGGGACAGCCTTCAGCGGCAGCTCACACCCTACCTTCCCCAGACTTGCACTGGGGTGGGATTTGGAGTGATGGGAAGGTTTTTAAGGGCCGGGGATGGATCTTTTCTAAATGTTATTACTTGTAAATAAAGTCTATTTTTCTCCCGTGAGTACTGAATTGCTTTGATCTATGTGGGAAAAGGAGGGGAAATCTAGGCTCTTTGGAGCCTACCTTGTCCCCACTGAGTCTTTCAGACCACCTCCTTTCTCTCATCCCTTTTCCTGGAGGCGCATCTTTCCAGGCTCTTCCCAGTCTCCATTACTGGCCTCTGCTCCTGGGGAGCATTATGGGCTGTTCTCTCTTCTTTTTCAAGAGCCTGTGTTCCCCTGAAGCAGGTTTTTTTTTTGTTTTGTTTTTGAGACGGAGTCTCGCTCTGTCACCCAGGCTGGAGTGCAGTGGCCGGATCTCTGGAGTGCAGTGGCCGGATCTCTGCTCACTGCAAGCTCCGCCTCCCGGGTTTACGCCATTCTCCTGGCTCAGCCTCCCGAGTAGCTGGGACTACAGGCACCCGCCACCTCGCCCGGCTAGTTTTTTGTATTTTTTAGTAGAGACGGGGTTTCACCGTGTTAGCCAGGATGGTCTCGATCTCCTGACCTCGTGATCCGCCCGTCTCGGCCTCCCAAAGTGCTGGGATTACAGGCTTGAGCCACCGCGCCCGGCCTGAAGCAGGTTTTGTCTTTAGCTTCTGTGTGGCAGTCCCTCTCTCCCATACTCCCTCCTGGGACACGCAAAGTTCCTGCGAGTGGAACTGAAGCCTAAATGAACAGATGTCAGGATGCCTCTATTGAATAATCCTTTATGAGGACCCATGTGGGGATGACACAGATACAGTGTGGAGCCGAAGCAGCCACTGCCCCCATCCCTTCCCTGGATCAGTCCATTAGAGTGAAGGAAAACAACAAAAAAACATACAGCAAGAAGACATGAAGCCTGCAGAATGTGGCCAGAGCTGAACAAGGGTAACTTCATTGAAGAGGTGGCGTTTCAACCAGGCTTCAGAGTTCCCCTGCTGGGATGGTGAGGAAGACGGGACTAAATGAGCAGAGACATGGGAGTGGGAGCTGTCTGGGGAAAGCAAGAATAGTTGGAGGCGTCCGGAAAGTCATGTGGGAAATGTAGGTAGGGCCCTGGAGTGCAAGGCTAAGGCATCAACAGTCTTGGTGGTTTCTGAGCAGTAGAGCAGTGTGAGGAGTAGGACATTAGGAAAGCTAATGGGTAGGTAGAGAGAAAATGGCAGGAGGAGGAGGAGGCATTATTATAAGGAGGCTGCGATTTTCCAGGTAGGTGGGAATGGAGTTGGAATTTGGTGAGAGAAGGGACCCAAAGCAGAGGAGGAGGGGGTGCGTTGCTCGCCCACACAGCCTGCAGGCAGTCAGGGACTGTTCACTTCAGGTAGACGGGTAGGACCCAGGCTCTGGTCAAGGTCGTGCTGCTGCTGGCCCTGTGCTGAGTCTTAACCCTGCTGCTGTGGGCTGCTGTGGCCCTGTGCTGTGGCTGGAGGGCAGGGCTTCTTGGGTGGGGGGCAAGGTTGTCCTCAGCCCAGCCTAGGGAAGTGAAGGCAGACAAGGATCAGGCCAAGGAAACAAGGGACATCTCATCACTTTGCCCCAGGCCACGCCTCCCCTGCCCAAGACCCAAGTTCCTTTTTGTCTGGCTGACCTTGAGGAATGCTGGGCATTAGTTTAGAGGCTGCTCTGGCAGAGCCCACCCTTTCCTCCCCACATATGGAAGAAGAGCTCCTCCTATTGCTGGAGGCCTCTCCTTGGGCTCCTCACCCAGAGCTGGGCCAGGATGACGTGACGCTGGACAACCTGTTCGGGGTCCATGAGCACACAGGAGAAGTTGGTGCTGTGCAGCGCAGGGGTCAGCTGCTCCAGCACCAAGGCCTTGTACAGCCGCGTACCTGTGCTCCCATGTTCCCGGCTGGAGCAAAGGGGAAGGAAAGGTCATGAGAGGGCCGCCGAAAAGGCCGCCTTCCCACCCACCTGGCTGCTGCGACCCTCACCTGGTGCTCCCCTCCCACAGCTGGCCTGGGAGGTGCTCAATGAAGGAACCATTGCCCAGCCAGTAGAGCATGCTGAAGTTGGGGAAGCGGCTGCAGGCCGTACAGGATAAGGTCAGCGTTCCATCTAGGGACACAGGCAGTAGTTAGCCCTTCCAAAGAGCAGGCCATTCCCCTGCCCTGCCCTGCTGTGCCCTCCCTGCTAGCTCCCCTCAGTCCCCATGAATCTGGAACCTAGAGAACTGCTCTGCACACCACCCAGGTGGGAACGTCTGTTAAAGGGGAAGTGCAGTTGTCTCTGAGAGGCCCTAGCCCTAAACATGGGGGAATGTGAGGAAGGGTCCTTGGTTCACGTGATGACTCCTCTTCTGAACCTGTCTCCTCAGGATGACCTTTTCTAGTGCCCAGCCTCGGTGACTTGGGAACCCAGGTGACAGAGGCAGTGCTGGATGGCTACTGCTCCTCTGAGATGGCCAGAGGCCCGCAGGCTCTGGGTGGCGGGGCTGGCCTTGGAGTTCACTGCAACCAAGGCTCTGGGAGGTCTGTGACCATTACTTATGTCTTGAGTTCTCTGTCCTACTTCATAGGGAGCATCTTGGGAGCTGTGCTAAGCCTGCACCCATGACAGTGGGTTGGGGAGGGAGAATGGTGCATGCTCAGTCCAGCTGGCCCAGCTGGTGGTGCATGGCAGAAGGGGGCTGGCACTCAGGAGTCAACCCGACCCTGGGAACCTCTGTGCCCATAGCCCACCCTTGACCACTGTGCTTCTTACTCAGTGGCACTTCCACCTCTGGCCAGGTCACTTCCAATGCTGGACACTGCTTAGCTGCTGGGAACACTGGGGGCTGGCAGGGGCAGGGGTCCTTTGTGCTTCTAGATGAGACAGTGGCAGCTGTGGTGGTCTGCGAGACAGGTGTGGCTCTGACCAGAAGAGTGATGATGTGGGCACACAGCAGGACCCACAAGAAGCTGAGGTCTGAGGAAAGGACAGTCACAGGTCAGCGGCTGGGCTGCCTGGGAGCGCTCAGCATCCTGGCTCATATCTGGACTGGAGACAGAGTGGGCTGCCCGGGTAAGGATGTAACTCCAGCCCAGAGATGTCTGGGCTCTAGCCAGGGAATCAGAGTGGGAAGAGGAGTCCCTCAGCACCCACCCCTTCAGCCCCTTATTGAATAGAGTACAGAGGAGCTTTAGAATGGAGCCAGAGCCACAGCATTCGCCCAGGTTCTTAAAGCAGCAGCACCAGGTTTGTTGGGTGGTGTTTGCCTTGGGTTGTGAAGGCTCCTGGTTAGCCCATTGCTCCATTCTGTTCATAGACCTCACCCTACCCCTCCTGCCCATGCGTAGCCCCAAGGCCTACCTGGTGTCCAGTTGTGTCTCATGGTCACGATGCATGTGTCAGGAGCTGGTGAGCTGGCTCTTTATCTGTGACAATGGCCTCTTCTCTGGTGAAAGGTGGGGGAGGAGAATGGTAAACCACTCCCGCTTTTTCTCAGTAGCTGGCTTTTCCTCCCGTAGCATAGCCTGGAGCTCTTTCAGCACTCAGAAACAGAGCTGGGGGGTCATCAAGTGACAATCTTTCCCCACGCCAGCTCTCAGGACCACAAATGGTTATAAGATGCTTACCTAGTCCAATCTTACCCCTTCATTAGGGAAAGCAAAATTGAGACCCAAAGAGAGAATATGGACTCACCCAGTCACACAGGGAGGCAGTGCTCTCTCCAGCACCAGAGCTGCTTCTGGGAAGGGCAGGATGCCGAGCAAGCCTTCTGGGAAAGCACTGCCCCCATCCTCTATTTCACTTTCACTTTTTAACCAGAGAATCCTGAGCAGCTGTTACACCTCTGCTTTAGCCAAAGTTCAGTGGCCAGAAACCTTCAGTTCTTGGGACCCCTACTCTCCAGATACCAGACTGGGATCTCTAACCTACCCCCACGCCACCCCCAGGGTCACTAGGTGTGAACTAGGTAAGAGTCTCTCACAGATCAATTCTGCCCCATCCAAGTGTCAGGACTTTGGTGTTCACCTCCCCTCTTCACAGCCAGGTCTTTGTTTCCATATGAACAGGCATCTGCTTCCTCCTTCACCTTCACACTAATATTCAAGGGGACAACTTTCCTAGGCACTGGGGACCCCAAGTTGGACCATTTCAGGCTCAATGCCATACCAGCCCATCCACATCCTGGCCTTTCCCAGGCTCCCCACTCCCCCAGCCACCAGCCCCAAGGTCGGCTGCAACTCCCAGCACCCACCATCACACCCTCCGTCTCTCATCCTAGCCCCTCTGGCCAGAGCTACAGGTCTAGGTTCACTAGTAGTTCCAGACTCCTACCTGGCTTCCGAGAGGTCCTGAAGAAGCTTCCTTTCCAGAAGCTCCCCTCTAGGAGCTCCAAGACTCAAGTTAGCTGTGTCTAGCTGCATGTACACCCACCACAGGAAATACACCGAGCGCACTTCCCCCTTGTCTGTAGAACTCTCACGGCCAACCCAGGAACTGGTACACAAGCTCGAGAGCCAACCCTAACAGGAGGGAAGGGCGGGCACTTCCCAGGGAAAAGGCGGACTGGTTCAGCACTGGCTCCGGCAACAGAGGCTACACCAGAATATGAATCTGGTCACTGATGGGACAAATGGTGCTGGGGCTGCGGGAGGGCCAGGTTTCAGGGTGAGGCGTGTGAGGAACCTAGGATGCTAAATCTAAGGAGGTTTCCTCTCAGGGTCATGCAGTTATCCATGGAAGCAGAAAGACCAGGGCTGGGTGATCCAATGTGCATGCATACATTAAGTGTGGACAGGAGCTGCACGTCTGAGGTTTGTGACTCCTGTGATCAGGAGGGTGCAAGGGCTGGTGACAGAGCCAGGGAGGCCCACAGATGGAACTGGGTTTGGTGGATGCATCAGGAACACAGTCAGCTGTGATCTCAAGTTTCTTGTAGAAAAACCAGATTCATATTCCTAATTTAGACATAGGAGACTACAAGTCACATCCTTCTTCTCTAGGTATCCAGTTCACGTTTTTCCTCCTCTCAATTCCCCCCCCTACCTCTTGCCCCAGGGGCTTCTAGCACGTAAGATGCAGGGGAAATTCCTCCCAGGAACACCAGCATCTCCAGGAATTAGGTCAGGAGGCAAGGCTGCCTGGGGTTTCTGAGAGACACAGTCCAGTGGGGGATGGTAGGAAGAGACAAGAGGACTCTGCCTTTAGTGGAACCAAGGCCAGAGTTGGGCCAAGGGGAGGTCAAGGGACTCAGGACTGTTACACATGAAAAGAGCTTTGGACAGCCTGGCCTCGGCTTCTCACCTGAGCCTGACATGGGGGTGGGGGAAAAAAGTGAAAGGGTGATCCCTGGGTCCTTTGACCAGCCCCATTCCCCTCTCTGAGGAGGGGAGCAGCCCCACAGGTGGCATAAGCAGCAGGGTACCACGGGAAGCCACAGCTGGGGAAGAGAAGCCGAGGTTGAGTATGGCCCTAAGGAAGGCAAGTGGTGGCAGGACACTGGCCTCAGGCAGTGAGAACATAGAGCAACCTCAGTCTGAAAGCAGGCCCAGTGATGCCCCAGGCCCCCTTAGGCCACAGGACAGGAGCCTGGCATTCCACCACTCCTAGGGATGTCGGCAGGGGAACAGCCAGGAACAGCAGAAAGGCAGGCCCAACCATCCCCAGACCCTCAGGTCTCAGATGGGGGTTAGCAAAGGCAAGACACCCCTGGAGACCCCAAGGAAAGAGGTGGGAAGAAGAAAGCAAGATAAATGTTCAGCTTTCCAACCCAGCTCATGGAGCTTTATTCAGACGGGAGTGACAACATCCTGCTTGGTTCTTGCTGCCCTTGAAGGAGCAGGCCCTACTGGGTCATATTCCCTAGAAACCCAATGCCAAAGGCTCATGTTTGACCTCCCACTTTATTCAAGTCGCCTAGTACTAGGGCTGGGGCCTTCCTAGAAGCCCCCTCTCAGAACCTGTACTCACTTGGGCCTTATCCCTCTACCCACCCACCACTCTTGTTGGCAGGCCCAGGGAGGACCCATGAATGACAAAAATCATGTAGGGATATTCCCTGGACTGGGAATCCCCTGCCAGCTTCAAGGGCATATCATCTGACACAGGGAGAAGTTGACATCTGTCATATTCTTCTGCATCACGTGCACACACACACAGACACACACACATGCATACGCACTCTTAGGCTTTCAAGAAAGAAGTGATGTGGCAGAGTGACCGCTGGCACGTGTCACCACTCCACTGAAGGATCCACTGAAGAATGAGCTTGCACAAGGGGCCGTCAGTCATGGCTGCCAACAATTGCCCCACAGCCCAACTATATGACCTCTATTCTTGGCTGACCACAGCCCTGCCCACGGGCAAGTATCCATGGTGCTGATTCTTCCAGTTGTCCCAAAACAAATCTTCAATGAATTCTGAGGCCCCAAGGCTTCCCTTGTTGGACAAGTCACTGATAAGGTTCCATGCCTCAACCGGCCTATAGCTCCTGGACAGGGGGAGACAGAGTCAGACACAACACCTGTCCTGTTGTCCCAGACAGTGGGGGAGGGAGGACACTTGGGGCCTCAGTGCTCACCCGTGGCACCAGCCTGAGTACATTAGCTCTTCTATACTAAGTGCACCAGGCTTGAGCCCCACACAGGGAAGAAGGGAATGGGTGGGCTGAGGTCTTCAGCTACCTGGGAGCCCAGCAGTGTTCTCGGCCAGAGATGAGAAGGCTCCTTTAAACCAAAAATGTCAAGGCTGTGCCCCCACCCTGCTTAGGCAGGGAGGTTGAAGCCTGGAGGGGGGCAATTCCTATGCTCCACAATTAAAAAAAAAAAAAAGTTTTTAAAATATATTCATCAAAATAGTTTTCTTTTAAAAAGCCCCCCACTGCTGATAGCCCCACTGGCTGGGTCTCCATCATAACCCTCCCCAGTCCGACACAACCGGAGGGGTCCTGAGTGGCCCAAGCGCCCCTTTGAGTCTTTCCCACCCAGGAGGTCTTTGTGGGCAGGGAGGAGAGTGCCCTGAGCTCCACGGCGTGTGGGGTGGGTTCTCCACTGATGCTCTTCATCACTATTCCAGGCCCAGAATGTAGTTGATGCCTTGGACTAGGCCAATGATGACAGGCTGCCAGGCTACCAAGTATCGAAGCCAGTCCAGCAGTTGCCCATACATGACGTGAGGCCTCTCCCAGCTGTCAGTGTGTTAAAGAAAAGAGGCTCTGTGCAAGAGCTGCCAGGAGTGATCTAGCATGGGTGGTGGGGCTCCCTGGGTCTGCCCCACCTTCCAGCTGCTCCACAGCCTAGAGGAATGGAGGCTTTCTGGAAGGGCCCAGCCTCACTTCCTACTCAGCCTACTCCCAACTTTGCCCTCCCCCTCCTCTTCCTCCTCACAGCCTGTCCGTTGGAGTAGAGCTGAACGCAGAGAATGCAGGAGGCAAACAGAGGGGACTGGTACGGGAGGCAGGGCAGCCCCGAGAGAGGTAGAGAGAGAAATCCTAGTTCCCCACGACTAACATGCAGGGATGGCCTCCAGTAACACATTCTCTAAGAAGGAACTGCCAGTGTAAGAAAACACAGCCTAAGGCTGACACAAATCTATCTGTCCGTGACAATGGCTGCAAGGAGGCTGAGAATAGGTTGAGGGCAGAAGTGAGGGCCCCAGGAGGACCCAAATGCAGGTCACACTGTCCAGTACTTTCTTCCCACAGCCCACTCCCAACAAGGACCCCAATAAAGGATACGGATTGCTGAACATCCTCTTGAGGTCTACCTTCTCTTTGCAGTAGGGACACGTCTGCTTCTTTCCCACGATGCACCAGCCGCGGATGCAGAACTCGTGGAAGCTGAGCACCGCTGGTCAAGGGAAATGGTGAGAGCCAGGGCGGCACTCCAGCCCCAGGCCAGTCTTTAAAAGATTCAAATCCTGCCTTCACGCTTTATCAGCTCTGTAATGTTGGGCAAGTCCCTCTGTCTGAACCTGTTTCCTCACACGTAAAGTAAGGATAATGATCCCTGTCTCACAAGATTGTTATGGGGCAAAATGGAGACGACACATGGCTCTCTCAACATAGGCACAGAATGGGAGCTGGGTAAACACATGATAAATATTAGAAGTGTTATTCAGAATAGGGGATTTGATGCTAAACTGAGGGATCCCATTAGAGGGTCCTCTTCCCCTGTGACTGGTCAGATCTCAGGTCAGCTAGCATAGCCTCACTAGCTACAGCCTCAGGTTCCTCTCAGACTCAGCCAGGCTGTAACCACTGTTTACCTAAGAGTGGCTCTGATCTGTGGGAAAGCGCAGGGAAGGCAGCCCTCTCGTGGCTCTCCTACACTCAAGGGTCTGGACAGCACACCTAGGGTCATGACCACCCCCTTTCTCTCCCTCACTGGAGTGTGCAGGTTGCAGGAGAGATGTGGCCCAGGAGCTCGAGGCAGGATACACATGATTGCAGGACAGCCTATACGTGTTCTCAATGATCCCCTCTTCACTGACGTCCACAAAGATCTGCTGCCCACACACAGCACACACGCTGTCTGAAAGATGTTTGGTAGGCATGCCCGACTCGCTGTAGAACTGAAGGAGAATAGCAGGAAGGAAAGATAGGAAAAGCTGTGAGAAGCAGCCAAAGTAGGAAGCTCCACAGAAGCCTCAGGACTTCTAGAGAGGAGGCACAGTGGCAGGGGGAGGCCCACAGTTAGAGGACATCTTTTTTTTTTTTTTTTTTTAACTGTTTAGAAAAGGTCATCTTTTACAAGTCAAAATGACATCATCTTTGCTGGGCAGATGGGGAGAAGTGACCGGACTAGAGACGGTTGGGAAGTTAGATGTAACAGGACCTGTAGACTGGGCTAGATCAGCACCAAAGGATAAGGGAAAGAGGAGGGAGAAGGACTCGGGGCTGGTGATCAGGAGCTGTGTCAGGCAAGCCATTCTGTCGCTAGACTATGGTTCCATCAGAAATGGAGAGCAACATTCTCCAACATTTAAAACAGTGAAATATTAAGTGCCATGTTGGTTTGGTGACAAGGGCATTCTCAGACATCTGTGGCAGCAGCAAAAGGGGTTCAAGCCTTTTGGATAGCATTTAGCATGGTGTCTCAAACTGTTGCACCTTTTGACCCATTAATCTCACTTCAAGGAATTTAAAGAAATAAGAGGAAGTGTCAAAAAAGTTTCACGAATACAGGTATTCACTTAAGCATTATCATAACTAAGAAAGTAGAGTTTGGCATGTCCTCAAAAAGTTAAACATAGAATTACCAAATGACTGAGCAATTCCATTCTCGGTAAAAACCCAAAAGATATGAACTAGGGACTAAACACACTTAAACGCCAGTGCTCACAGCATTACTCAGAGTAGCCAAAAAGTGGAAACAACCCAAGTGCCTATCGACAGATAAATGAATAAACCGAATGCGGTGTCACACACAATGGAATACTATTCAGCCATAAAAAGGAATGATACATTCTATACACAGATGAACTCTGAAAACACTACGCTAAGTGAAAGAAGCCAGAGACAAAGGCACAAATCTTGTATGATTCCATTTACAAGAAATATCTACAACAGGCATGTTCATAGAGATGGAAAGTATATTAGAGGTAAACCAGGGGCTGCGGGGAGGGGTAATGAGGAGTTAACTGCTTAATGGGCAGAGTTTGTTTGGGATGATGAAAAATTTTGGAATTAGACAGTGACAATGTTGCAGAATTCTGCAAATGTAATTAAGGCACGGAACTGTATACTACAAAATGGTGAAAATGGTGACATGGTCTAGAAATCTCTTCTGGGGAGTAAACTGGTTAAAGGAAGATCCAATGTCTACATAAATAGGTAAGAGGGAAATGAAGGTAAAACACAAGACAGTTGTTCAAAAAGGAACCTAATAAACTGTTTATAAAGTGATCCAATGTACTGTTTTCAATTTGATCCAGTAGAGAAAAAAATTAGAATATTCCCATGATACCGAGAGACAAAGTCCCTGGCCTTAAACGGTACTAGATTAAAGTTACCCAAGGTGATGGAAATACTCCTTCTTGGGGTGGGGTCTTGGGGGATGACACTGAGACAGAGAGCACCTCTGTATTGCTTAAATAATTACAAAGAGAACATATTACTTTTATAAACAGCAAAACAACAAAGATATATTTCCATTCTGAAAAAAAAATAGAAATATTTACTTGCGTTTCTCAGATTGGTTGTTAATTTACCCATATTTCAGCATCTCTTCGTGATGTCCACCTGCTCCTCTTGCAGCATTTCCTATCTCAGTGAAAGGTACTACCATCCAAGCAGTTGCCGAATCAGAAATCTCAGCTTAGAGACCTACATTTCTTTCATATTTTTCCCTTCAGTCTTCAGAACCAAACTATATCTAAGTCCTGTTAACTTACCTCCAAAATACTTCTCCAATACAGTATGTCCTCTCTTAACTTCATTGATAGTTTCTTGGAAACTGTGACTTTACGTGAAACGACATATAACAAAACCAATTATACCACTGGCTAATTGATGAGTTCAGTTCCTGTGTCATATTTCTGTCACAAAGACATCACCAAACCTCTATTTAAGAGACACCAAATTGTCTCTTAAATAAAGACTCAAAACACTTTTAATATTAAATGTTGAAATGAAATGTGTAGCTTTACACATAAAGATTAATAAAGCAAGTATGAAAACTTCCCCAATTTTTGGTAAAGCAGTGAGTGACAGTGGCTGTTGTTGTAGCGGTTGTGGGTTAAGTCAAGGAATAAAAGTTCACAAAGTAAAAATTGTAAGGAGCAACTCCTACCACTGTGCAGTTCAAAAACAATAACCAAATATGGACTAGGCACTTTTGTGCCCCATCATTTATTGTTGTGCCTTTGCATGATTATTGTACACTTTGTGAATTTTTACTTATTTAGAGACAACATCTTGCTCTGTTGCCCAGGCTGGAGTTTGGTGGCACAAACAAGCTCAAGGCAGCCTTGAAACTCCTAGGCTCAAGCGACCTCCCACCTTGGTCTCCGAAGTAACTGGGACTACAGGCATGTGCCACCACGCCCGGCTAATTTTTTTTTTTCTCATTTTTTTGTAAAGATGGGGTCTCACTATGTTGCTTAGGCTGGTCTTGAACTCCTGGGCTCAAGCAATCTGCCTGCCTCGGCCTCCAAAGGGAGCCATTGTGCCCAGCCCCTCCCAGGATTTTTAGTATAAAAATCAAAATCCTTAATTTGGCCTACAGGCTTTTTTCTAGTCTAGTCACTACTTCTCCAGACACTTCTTGGCCATACAACCGCACTGGTCTTAGTTCCTCAAAAACACCCACACTATCTCCCATGATAGGACTCTTACGAATGCTCTTTTCCTCTGCCTGGTTCTCACTTCATCCACTTAACTCCTACTCATTGTTCAAGTCAGCTTCATAGTCACTTTTTCAAGGAAGCCATCTTTGAGCCCCGAGACTAGGTCAAATGACATTACTACATGTGTTCACAGCATCATGAACCTTTCCTACATAATGCTTATTAAAGTTGTAATTTTATTTTTATCTGTGTTTGTTACTATAATAGCCATCTCTCCCACCCAGTTTATCTGGGCAAAAACAATGTTTATTTTTGTACACTTTTGTAATTCGGACACATAGCTATGTGTCTAGACACATAGCAGGCATTACAAAGTATTTACTGAATGAATGTTAACTTCCTGCTGGATAAAGTGGCTCCTTCCTATAATGGCCCTAAAGAGAAAAATTACAGTTACATCTGAGATTTGGCTAATTTTTTTTTAAAACAATTTCAACTTTTATTTTAGATTCAGAGGGTACATGTGCAGGTTTGTTTCATGGGTATACTGCGTGATACTGAGGTCTGGGGTACGAATGATCCTGTTGCCCATGTAGTGAGCATAGTACCCAACAGATAGTTTTTCAACCGTTGTCCCCACTCCCTCCTCCTCTAGTAGCCCCCAGTGTCTATTGCTGCCATCTTTATGTCCATGAATACCCAACGTTTAGTTCCCACTTATAAGAAAGAACATGCAGTATTTGGTTTTCTGTTCCTACATTAACTGGTTTACACTAAAGGCCTCCAGCTAGCATGTTGCTGCAACGGACATGGTTTTATCCTTTTTTATGGCTGTGCTGCTTTCCAAACTTTAAGGAAGGAATGTCCATGCATACGCACATCTTGAAGGATTTTATTTGGCTTATCTCACCTCTTAGTGCCTTTCTCGTCCATTAAACAAGTGACATCAACTTGAACAATTTGGAGGTCTCAAGAGTCTATTAAGTATTTAAGAACCCGGATGAACTCACCCCTATGGTAGATGCCATGTAGTCTGCACACATTTCTGCAAAGTCCCGTTCAAGAACTCCATAGTAGAGGCCATAGAAGAGAAGGGAGATGCCAAAGTCCATGGCATCTTCTGGTTTGATCCTGCAAGGGAAGTATTAGAGCTAGAAAGACCCACCCTGAGACATACCTTCTTTGGATTACTACTCTGGGACACACAAAGCAGGGCCCAAAGCGAGAAGGCCCAAAGGCTAAAGCAAGTGTGGGCAAACTATGACCAAATCCAGTCTGCTGCCTATTTTTATATGGCCCATGAACACCTCTTGAGGAGGCTAGCATTGTAGGCTGCAAAGACCAAGCTACAGTATCCCCTCCTACCCCTTTTTCTCACTCTGCTCTTAGTCCTTGCCTCCCCTAACTGGTGGCAATGACTTGCAGCTGCCCAGGACCTGGGCTCCTTGGGACCTACATGTTGGGAACTCCACTGTTGGTAAGTGCCGGACATTAAGTGAGCTGCCTTGCTGAGCTGTCTCTCCTCCAGCTAGCCACCCAAGTTGAAACAGCTGAGCTATCCATAAGGAGGAAAGGGCATGCCAGAAATCTGGGTGTCACTGGAGCAGAGAGTGAAAATTATCCCAGTGGCCACATGCCCCTCCTTCTGAGATTGTCTCGGCTTATGACAACTGAGCACAAAGCATGCTCACTACCTGAGACCTGGCCCCCTCCCCAGGCAAACAGGGTGGAACAGGGTAGGAGCTTTCCCTCTTGTACCAGGCTAGAGTGCAGTGGCTCACTGCAACTTCCACCTCCCGAGTAGTGGGTTCAAATGATTCTCTTGCCTCAGCCTCCTGAACAGCTGGGACTACAGGCGTGTGCCACCACACCCGGTTAATTTTTGTACTTTTAGTAAGAATGAGGTTTCACCATGTTGGCCAGGCTGGTTTTGAACTGACCTCAGGTGATCCACCTGCCTTGGCCTATAGTCCTATTGTCCCATAAGACCTGAAATATTTACTATTTGGACCTTTACAGAAACGGCTTGTCAAACACAGGTTTAGAAAAAAAAAAAAAAAAAGATAAAATTAGTAAATATTTATTAATACACAGTAGTTACTATAAAATTATAAACTACATATATAAATAATCTGTATCATGTCATCAAAGTTAAATTTTGGTCCAAGTCTATTTAACAAGAAGGATAAAGATCTTGCCTATAACATTAGAAGGTTTAATAATTCCAAGGACCAATAATTTGCAACCTTGAGTCTATAAATCTTTGTTATAGAAAATTATCTTTGTTAAAATATTTGTACAAATAACCGTATGTATTTGCTTAGTTACAAATTATATTTATATACAAAGTTGCATTTGCTTATGAACCTTGAATATTTAACTCACTAGAAATCATTGATCTTACGCCAATTAATTTGATCAGTAGCACAAAAATGATCAAGATTCTCAATTCTGTTTTCCTCATTGTAGAGTTTAGGCAAGTAAAAAGAAACTGTAATTACAGAAGAATTATATTTAAAACATAATGCAGAGGCCAGGCGTGGTGGCTCACGCCTGTAATCCCAACACTTGTGGGAGGCCAAGGCAAATGGATCACCTGAAGTCAGTTCAAAACCAGCCTGGCCAACATGGTGAAACCCCATCCTTACTAAAAATACAAAAATTAACCGGGTGTGGTGGCACACGCCTGTAGTCCCAGCTATTCAGGAAGCTGAGGCAGGAGAATCATTTGAACCCGCTACTCGGGAGGTGGAGGTTGCAGAGAGCCACTGCACTCTAGCCTGGGCAATAAAGCATGACTCCATCTCAAAAAAAAAAATAGAAAAAAAAAACCCGTAATACAGAATCTTGATTTTTTTGTTTAACCATACAGGTTAGAAAGTTTCCAGGAGCCCGGAACTGCTGCTGCTAGTCGAGGACGCGATGCCTTCAAGGTTACTTCGCGGAGCTGGAGCGCTGGCCGCGCAGGCCCTGAGGGTTCGCGGCCCCAGTGGCGTGGCTGCGGTGCGCTCCATGGCAACTGGAGGTGGTATTCCCACCAATGACGAGCAGGCGACTGGGTTGGAGAGGGAGGTCATGCTGGCTGCAAGGAAGGGACTGGACCCATACAATATACTGCCCCCAAAGGGAACTTCAGGCACCAAGGAAGACCCTAATTTAGTTCCCTCCATCACCAACAAGAGAATAGTGGGCTGCATCTGTGAAGAGGACAATACCAGCGTCATCTGGTTTTGGCTGCATGAAGGCGAGGCCCAGCGATGCCCCCGCTGTGGAGCCCATTACAGGCTGGTGCCCCACCGGCTGGCACACTGAGCGCCTGTACTAAGTTACTCAAAATGTGCTGTAAAGTTTCTTCTTTCCAGTAAAAACTAGCTGTTGCATTGGCTCCTTCTCCCATAAAAAAAAAAAAAAAAAAAAAAAAAGAAAGTTTCCAGGAGATATCTGTTTTCTTCGACAAGATGTGTTTGACTCTACAGTGATGAATTCATCTAAACCCTTCAGGAGCCTGTTTATTCTTTCAGCCTGTACTACCCCTGGAAGAAAGAATTTCATGAGTGTGCTCTCACTATATAAAATAGGATTTATTTTATTTATATTTTTTTTCGAGATGGGGGTCTCCCTTTGTCACCTGGGCTGGAGTGCAGTGGCACAATCATAGCTCACTGCAGCCTTGAACTTCTGGGCTCAAGCAATCCTCCCGCCTCAGCCTCCTGAGTAGCTGGGGATACAGGTGCACGCCACTACACCCAGCTAATTTTCTTTTCTTTTTTTTTGGAGTTGAGGGTCTCAATATGTTGCCCAGCTTGGTCTTGAACTCCTGGCCTCAAGCAGTCCTCCTGCCTCAGAATCCCAAATAGCTGGGATTACAAGTGAGAGCCACCACACCTGGCCAGGATTTATTTTTACTTGTCCTAAAATAAACTCCTTTCAGAGACTCCTGCCTACAATATAACTAGGCTCAGGGAAGAGGCCAGTAATCATTCCATTCATTATCTTAAATTTGAATCCTAAATCTCTAGCTTTAGTGCACTGTCCTAGGCTTAGGGCTCCTCGTGATCCACTGTCCACAGCCACCAGTATTTCATCCAAGAAATCATATTTCCACCCTCATCTGCCTCACTGACTCACTGTACGCTCCAGTCTTTGAGCTCAGGATTTCTTGGCACCTGACTCAATTCGGGGTAGGAAGACCTGTAAGCTAATAGAGATCTTCTGGAAGGCTTATGACAACTGAGGCAACAGCCAAAATTCCATTCCTAGGAATGCACCCTTAGGAAGCAACAGAGCAGCGTTATCTATGACGGTACTAAATTGAAACAACCTAAGTGCCCAAAAATGAAGCAGGACTTAACATCCATGGCTTAACTTTCTACAACTGTTTCCTGAGAAATCTTGTCGAATGTCAGCTATAGGACAGGAAACACTAATTATGACCTGTGATTAGTACAACGCATCTGGACTGGGACATTCTTGAAACTGGATGTGTTCCTGCGGGAATGGGGCTCCTAGGCCAGGGTGGCTTCCACACCAGTCTGTGTCATCTCATTCCCTCACACCTAAGCTCTGAGTCTACTGTGAAGATTGCAGACACTGCCCTGCTCTATCTTTTTGTTTTGTATCCTTCTAAGTCAAATCTGTTGCTAGCTGTAGCCAACCATGGTCATGTAGGTTGATGGTCTAGCCCAAGAGTCAGCAAACTTTTCCTATAAAGGGCCAGATGGTAAATATTTTAGGTTTTGTAGCCCATATGATCTTTATCATGACTATTCAACTCTGCTGTTTTAGTGGAAAAACAGCCACAGGCAATATATAAATGAATGAGCATGACTATGTTCCAGTAAAACTTTATTTCATAATAACAGGTTGTGGGCTATTTGGCACAGAGGGCACAGTTTGCCAACCCCTGGCCGGGTTACACATAAGGCCATTCATGCAGAGTGGATGTTGCAAATGAACAGTACACACCGATGAGAAAAACAGCTCTGTTAAAGTGACAGAATTATGGATAGCAGGTTATAATAACTATTATGCTTACTTTGGTTACTAGACTTTTCCACTAAAATATAAAGCCTTGGAAAATATAAAATGATTTAGGACTTTGACACTGTATATATTCAGACATTCCTTGCTTTCTGCCAGCACAAATCATGGAGAGCCTGTCTTCGCCCATTCCTCCACAGCACCCAAGTCTCCTATCCTGGATATTATGTCCCTCCTGTTAATAACCACGACTTGCAGCAAGAGGTACATCTCAACAGCCACTCTTCCCCAAACTCCAGCAAAAACAAAAACAAAGGGTACTCACTTGAATAATAAGTTAAGACCAAAGAGGGTAAACATGACAGCCATGTAGCCAACGATGCCAGTGGCATAGCTGATTTTATAGATTAGCAGGAACCACTTATAAACCAACCTGGGGAAAGGAGAGAAAGTTAGTGCAGCTGACACAGAGATTCTGGCCTCAGTGGTCACTGGATCACCAGAATCCTTTATTGTCACATCAATGGGGACACCACGGTCTTTGCTCAGGACTTACTGAGCAACTTCAGTTACTATTCAAAGCTGCTCACTCCCTTAACTGCAGAAATGCCTCCATATATTCGAGAAGTAGTACTTCTTTGTATTTTCCTTTTTTTTTTTTTTTGGAGATGAGAGTCTTGCTCTGTCACCTAAGCTGGAGTGCAGTGGCGCGACCTCGGGTCACTGCAACCTCTGCCTTCCGAGTTCGAGCAATTCTTCTGCCTCAGCCTCCTGAGTACTGGGACTACAGGTGCCCACCACCACACTGGCTAATTTTTATATTTTTTTAGTAGAGACAGGGTTTCACCACATTGGCCAGGCTGGTCTCGAATTCCTGACCTCATGATCTGCCTGCCTCAGCCTCCCAAAGTGCTGGGATTACAGGCGTGAGCCACCACGCCCGGCTGTGCTTTGTATTTTCATGGTCTCAGACCAAGGAAAAGATTCCTAAAAAGGCAGTTTCTGCCTCACAGAAGGAGCACAGCTGACCTTAGACAGCTATGTCACCTCAAATGAGGAAGTAAAAAGTATTAAACACAACTACGCTCAGAAGATTAACAGGCAGGAAGGCTAGTTGTTCAGAAACAGAAATCAAGAGACGAATCCGAGGTAGAATGAGCTACAGGTTTTTTGTACCTGGGCCTGGTTAGTCTGAATACAGCTTTGCTCCTATCCACAGGCCAAAAATGAAATGATGTATAATGAATTTGCTTCTGAAATGAATTTTCTTCTGAGGGAGAAGAGAAAGGAGAGAGGCACTTAAGAAGTACCTTTTGAGTTGGATACAAGTGTGTGGTGGTAGTGAAGTAGAATGGGGTTGTTCATGCTCCTGAAGGAAGAGTAGTGTGCCCCCAGGAGCCAACGAAGAACAGCGTACAATCTAATTGATGGATCTCAGCTACTAGACTCAGCAAGAAAGACGGTTTCCTGAATGAACCAGGGCCTTTTTTTTTTTTTTTTTCTGGCTAGAGACAGGGTCTTCTTGCAATGTTGCCCAGGCTGGCCTCCAACTCCTAGGCTCAAGGGATCCTCCCACCTCAGCCTCCCTGGGATTACAAGCATAAACCGCTGCTTGCTTGGCCAAACCAGAGCCTTTTAAATGCTACAAGAGTGGGTTCCCGTCATCAGGAGCCACTACTCTATCTCTGATGGGAGCTAATGAACAAGTTAGCAATCTGCCTGAATAACCAGCACAAGTCTATGTGGTTCCTGAGAGCTGACTAGGTTACTACCAACCCTGCTGAGCCCTAGGGAGGAAAGTCAAGGTCCTTCTCTGCCCGTGCCTCCTTGCTGTGGCCAGGCAAGCGGTGATGGTTTCTCAGGCTAGGGAAAGGATCCAAACATCTTCCTTCTAGTGCTGTCTTAAAGAATACACACAGTTCCATTCTCCAGGGTTTGCACTGATCATAAAGGAGAGAGACATAGTGAAAGGGACATGAAATTTTAGGTCAAAAAACTCAATATGGATTAAGTGATGTTTTAGTAGCTGGGTAACCTCAGATAAGTCAAATCACCTCTTTGAGACAAGAGAGGTGTATGGAGCCCATTTCCTGGTATATAATACATGTTCATGAAATGCTGCATGTATAGTACAAATAAGGATGTTTATGAAAGTGCTATGAGGGCAGGCACAATGGCTCACACCTGGAATCCCAACACTTTGGGAGGCTGAGGTGGGAGGATTGTTTGAGTTCAGAGACCAGCCTAGGAAACTCAGTGAGACCTTGTCTCTACTAAAAATAAAAAAAAAAAAAATAGCCAGGCAAGGTGGAGCATGCCTGTAGTCCCAGCTACTCCAGAGACTGAGATGGGAAAACTGGTTGAGCCGAGGAGAATGAGGCTGCAGTGAGTTGTGATCATGGCACTGCACTCTAGCCTGGGCGACAGAGTGCGACCTCATCTCTGTTTTTAAAAAGTGCTTTGAAATTGTAAAGCACTATCAAATGTTAGTTACAGGGCCGGGCGTGGTGGCTCACACCTGTAATCCCAGCACTTTGGGAGCCCGAGGCAGGCAGATCACTTGAGGTCAGGAGTTTAAGACCAGCCTGGCCAACGTGGTCTCTACCAAAAATACAAAAAAAAAACAAAATTAGGCTGGGCGCGGTGGCTCAAGCCTGTAATCCCAGCACTTTGGAAGGCCGAGACGGGTGGATCACGAGGTCAGGAGATCGAGACCATCCTGGCTAACATGGTGAAACCCCGTCTCTACTAAAAAATACAAAAAACCAGCCGGGCGAGGTGGCGGGCGCCTGTAGTCCCAGCTACTCGGGAGGCTGAGGCCGGAGAATGGCGTGAACCCAGGAGGCGGAGCTTGCAGTGAGCTGAGATCTGGCCACTGCACTCCAGCCTGGACGACAGAGCCAGACTCCGTCTCAAAAAAAAAAAAAAAAAATTAGCTGGGTGTGGTGGCACACAAACTGTAATCCCAGCTACTTGGGAGGCTGAGCCAGGAGAATTGCCTGAGCCCGGGAGGCAGAGATTGCAGTGAACTGCACTCCAGCCTGGGCGACAGAGTGAGACACTGTCTCTAAATAAATAAATAAATAAATAAATAGCAAGGAGTTACTGGCTGGGCACAGTGGCTCACAACTGTAATCCCAGCACTTTGGGAGATCGAGGCGGGCAGATCATGAGGTCAGGAGATCAAGACATCCTGGCTAACATGACGAAACCCCGTCTCTACTAAAAAACTACAAAAAATTAGCCAGGCATGGTGGTGGGCGCCTGTAGTCCCAGCAACTCGGGAGGCTGAGGCAGAAGAATGGTGTGAACCCGGGAGGCAGAGCTTGCAGTGAGCTGAGATCGCACCACTGCACTCCAGCCTGGGCGACAGAGCGAGACTCCGTCTCAAAAAAAGAAAAAAAAAAAAAGCTAGTAGTTACTATTATAAAAATCCTCCATATTAGAGACATATTTTCAATCATTTTAGCCAAAAGTTGGCACTGTTTGTGGTGTTCATGGTGACTCTTACATTGTTCTACTGCATTTTTTCTTCATATCACCTTATCTTCCTATGTGAGGTAGCAATTACTGTCCCATTTTTAGGGATGAAGAATTCAAGGCTCAGAAAGGTAAGGTCATACAGTTGAACAAGTGGCAGGGCTAGAGGTCCCAATTCACATTCATCCGGCTCCACATCCTGTATCTTCCACAATGGCCCTTAAATTACCAAAGCCAAAGATAAACTTCTGGATCACCTATTTCACCTAATACAATGAAACTCCAGAAGGCCAGAGAAAGGCTTGCAGGAAAGTAGAACATAATAGGAAGAAGAGCAGTCTACCATTGAAAGACTTTGGATCAGGTGGTCACAACTTTGAGGCTGGCCAGTAAAGCTCTCTTGGACCTACACAAACCTCTGTCATAGCACTTACCAACTTCACTGCAACAGGGGCTTTCTCGTCCATCTCCTCCATTAAACAGAGTACTCCTTGAGATAGGGACCATGTCTTATCCAGCTCTGTATCCCCAGCGCTCAGCACAGGGCCTGGCACATAGTAGGTGCTTATTTGAATGAATGAGAAAATCTCTTTTTCTGTTGAGTACAGATATTAAATTACCTCACAAGCTGGTTGGGAGGATCAAATGAGAAACGAATTTGAATAAAATAAAAAGAATTATACAGGCAGTGGCTGCTTTGTGACTCAAGAAGGAGGTATCGTTTATTGGAAAATTATAAATTTGCTAAGATTCATTCGTTCAACAAAAATTCACAGAGTAGGCTACTATGTGCCAGGCCCCATGGCAGGGCTTGAATATACAGTGACAAACAATGGATGTGGTTCCTGATCTCAGAGGTAAGAGTTTAGTGAGGGAGATAGATACTCAAAACAGTATTTAGTTATAAATTGTGGTAAGTTATATGAAGGAACACTACCGTGCAATATGAGAGAATATACTGGAAAATCTAATTCAGAGATCAGAGAAGGGTTCACAGAAGAAAACATTTAAAATGAGACCACAATGATCACCATGATTTGCTTATTTTTGTTTGCCTTTAATATAAAAAGACCTTGAAACCATAAAGTAAGCTATACAGAAATATCTGGGGTTTTTAATCGATGAATAGGGGAGGGGGTCTCCCAATCAGCTCGTTTTAGAGGGGCCCCATGCCAAGTAGTTTTGGCAGACAAAACCAGGAATTTTTTCAGTCTAAACCTATGTTCCTCCCATGCATTCCAACCCATCAGCTTCGGAAAACATGGGCTCTTCCCACTATTTAAACTCTCACCTTGGGGTTGTCTGTACTAGAGGTTTTCGGGTGGCTCGGAAGGTGACAAAGGCTGTGACAGCAGAGAACAAGATCCAGATCACTAGGAACCTCCACCAGTGCAGCTTCACTGTGAAATAGAGGGGAACAACCCACATCTGAAAGAGGGTCACCATCTGAAACACAAACACAAGCGCTTCAGCTCTAGCCAGATCCCTCTGCAGCTCTGTCCACAGTCCCAAATGCAGCTTGTTTTCTATTTTAGCTTGATCCTCTCCTGTACTTCCAGCTTTGGATAAAGGTAACTCCACTAGTGATACAAGTCACAAACTTAGGACCATATTTGACTCCTCCTCCCTTTCATCCCTCACTCAACTATCTCTTGGATATATTCTTTCCTTTCCATTTGAGCTCTTGCTACCACTTGGCTGGCTGACTGCAATGAGCTCTTTGTTAATCTCCCTGCATTCAGTGTCTATCCTTTTGAGGAGTGAAGAATGGTACCCCGAACACAAAATCTTGACCATGTCATTTCTCTGCTTGAACAGTCCCCCTGCATAAAGGATAGGATCCAACATTCCTTTTATTTATTTTGAGATGGAGTCTTGCTCAGGTTGCCCAGGTTGGAGCGTAATGGCTTGACCTCGGCTCACTGTAGCCTCTGCCTCTCAGGTTTAAGCGATTCTCCTGCCTCAGCCTCCCGAGTAGCTGGGATTACAGGCACATGCCACTATGCCTGGCTAATTTTTGTATTTTTTGTAGAGAGGATCCAACATTCTTAGCCAGGCTGTCAAATCCCCCATAATATGGCCCCAACCTACGATTTCAAGGGCCATCTGCCACTCCCCAGGCCTTTAAGCCAGGTTGTCCCCATCAGGTTGTCCTTCCCACCTGCCTTTCTGCCTGACAATATCACATCCAAGACACACAAGGCCTTCAGTCTCCTTTCCAGGCAGAGAGTGCTTTCCAGTGCTCCAAAAGCATTTTTTTTCTAACATCATTATAGTGCTTATCTAGAGTATGAGGCTGGGCTTGAATTCATTCTCTACCTGTATGTAAGCTCCTTGTGGGCAGTGACTAGGCCGTATTCCCATTTCCTCTACACTAGAAAACTGCTGGCCCACGGTATGTCCTTAATAAATTCCAATAAATAAAAGGAAAGTAAAACAAGAGTAGGATTCCCTCGGAGAGAGGTACATTTCTATTTTAAAGAGTGCCTGTTTTACTCTCCCTCCTTCAGAGCCTTCCCTCAGACTTGTTAGCTGAAGTTTTTTAAAGGCATAAAATAATTCTAACTCTAAGACAGAAGTTTGAAGTCATCGCCAGTCTTCTCTCCAATGCCTCCTAACTCCCTTCCCAACCACCCTTCTGTCACTAGATGTCACCCTTCTCCAGTGAGTAGCAGGTATAAAAAAAGATACCACATAATACGTAATGGAGGTTTTCTTCCTGATGCCATCAACGAAATGAAAGAATATTTTTTAAAAAACAACAACAAAAAAGAGAGATACAGAGAGGAAAAGAGTGGCTAGTTTCCTGGCGTTCTATAGTAAACTAAGAAAGTATTGCCGGGCGCGGTGGCTCAAGCCTGTAATCCCAGCACTTTGGGAGGCCGAGACGGGCGGATCACGAGGTCAGGAGATTGAGACCATCCTGGCTAACACAGTGAAACCCCGTCTCTACTAAAAATACAAAAACTTAGCCGGGCGAGGTGGCAGGCGCCTGTAGTCCCAGCTACTCGGGAGGCTGAGGCAGGAGAATGGCGTGAACCCGGGAGGCGGAGCTTGCAGTGAGCTGAGATCCGGCCACTGCACTCCAGCCTGGGTGACAGAGCCAGACTCCGTCTCAAAAAAAAAAAAAAAAAAAAAGAAAGTATTTACTTGGCCAGGCATAGTGGCTCACACTTGTAATCCCAGCACTTTGGAAGGCTGAGGTGGGCGGATCACGAGGTCAGGAGATTGAGACCATCCTGGCTAACACGGTGAAACCTCGTCTCTAATAAAAATACAAAAAAAAAAAAAAATTAGCTGGGCGAGGTGGCAGGCGCCTGTAGTCCCAGCTACTCACTCGGGAGGCTGAGGCAAGAGAATGGTGTGAACCCAGGAGGCGGAGCTTGCAGTGAGCCGAGATCGCGCCACTGCACTGCAGCCAAGGTGACAGAGCAAGACTCTGTCTCAAAAAAAAAAAAAAGATTAGGGATTTCTAGACCAGTGCTATCCAAACGAAATATCATGCAAGTCACAAACACAGTTTAAAATCTTCTAGTTACATTTTTTAAAAGGTAAGAAGAAACAGGTTTTCATTTCAATAATATATTCTATTTATCCCAATATATACAAAATATCTCAATATGTATTCAAGATTAAAATTATTTATGAAATGGCTTACTTTTTTTGGTACTAAGGCTTTGAAATCAAATATGTATTTTACATTTACAACAGACTAGCTACATTTCAAGTGGTCAGCAGGCACATGGGACTGATGGCTGCCATAATAGGTAGTGCAGCTTAGAGCTTCGTTTTAGTGTTTGTCTGTAGCTACCATTCTCTTACAGACTTCTCTGTGACAAAAAAAAAGCCTCAGATGGTCAGGCATGGTGGCTCACGCCTGTAATCCCAACACTTTGGGAGGCCAAGGCAGGTGGATCACCTTAGGTCAGCAGTTTAAGACCAGCCTGGCCAACATGGTGAAACCCCGTCTCTATTAAAAATACAAAAATTAGCCAGGCCTGGTGGCAGGCACCTGTAATTCCAGCTACTTGGGAGGCTGAGGCAGGAGAATCGCTTGAAACTGGGAGGTGGAGATTGCAGCGAGCTGAGATTGCGCCATCACACTCCAGCCCAGGTGACAGAGTGTGAGACTCCATCTTAAAAAACAAAACACACGCACACACACAAAAGCGTCATTTTATAGGAAAAAAGAAACAGAACAGGACAGAGAAAATGGTAAGCAGAACCACTTTGCTTTAGAGGTTCCCATTCTGTGTACCTGAGGGTACTGGCTGCTGGTCCATGAGCCATGAAGCCTCAATAACAATTCACTGCACAGGAACCCACAACTGACTCTCT
Source organism: Papio anubis (assembly GCF_008728515.1). Taxonomy (NCBI): domain Eukaryota; kingdom Metazoa; phylum Chordata; class Mammalia; order Primates; family Cercopithecidae; genus Papio; species Papio anubis. Next base: position 93,118 of record NW_022162317.1, on the reverse strand, counting down.
GAATGAAGCATTCTAAAACAGTCTGACCTTACATAAAAAGTGTGGAAGCACCAGGATGTACTAACAAATGGCTACCCAAATAATGCCCCAGGTGCCATTTTCTGCGAGACACTAGGAGCACCAAGAAAAGACATCACAACAAACAACTGCAGATTATTTAAACTAGGGGAAAAGGCAACCCAACTTATGAAACTAAAAGGGTGGCATATGGCAAGAAGGGGTGGAGGGTTTTTGGTCTTCACGCTATTTGCTTTAACAGGCTCATGGGACTGTTTACAAAACAGTAGGCCCAGAGAAGAATTAAATCACATAGTCTGGTCACATTTGCTCTCTCTGAGAAAAAAACAGAAATTCCTGTTCTCCTGCCAGTTTTTCAAAAACTTGGCTGTTGCATTAAAACAACCAGCCTGCTCTAAGATGCTCTTTTCCACTCCCCACCAATCACCAATAGTATGTTCTGAAGAGGAATGTGAATCAAGGTAAGTTTCTCTACATGCAGCTCTGCACATTTTGGGTGAGGACAGAAGCAGAGATCCTGGATTCTATTCTGAGTTGGACAAAGACACAATTAGGATTAAGTCTGGGCATCAGGAAAGAAAAATCTTGTTTGTTTTGTAGTTTTCGGGCTTGAAATTTTAGGATGAAAAAACTACATCTAGAAATATACATCAAGTGGCCGGGCGCGGTGGCTCAAGCCTGTAATCCCAGCACTTTGGGAGGTCGAGATGGGTGGATCACGAGGTCAGGAGATCGAGACCATCCTGGCTAACACGGCGAAACCCCGTCTCTACTAAGAAATACAAAAAAAAACTAGCCGGGCGAGGTGGCAGGTGCCTGTAGTCCCAGCTACTCGGGAGGCTGAGGCAGGAGAATGGCGTGAACCCGGGAGGCGGAGCTTGCAGTGAGCTGATATCAGGCCACTGCACTCCAGCCTGGGCGACAGAGCGAGACTCTGTCTCAAAAAAAAAAAAAAAAAGAGATATACATCAAGTATGTAAAGCTACATCAAGTCACACCAAGAGAAAGAGAGAGAGAGACTGTGTGTGAGAGAGAAGAGACAGAGAAGAAGAGGCAAGAGAGAAAGGGAAAAAAGGGGAGAGAGAAAGGAATTTAGACATAGGATTAGGCTTTTTGAAACCAGATGGTGGAGTAAAAGCCCAGGAGACCGGGGTTCTAGTACTGTTCTGCCTCCAACTCACTGGGTCACCCTAAGGAGGTCCTTCTTCCTTGGAGGAAGGGATTGGCTTGATTTTTCAAACCCCTTCAAGTTCTAACAGGCTAAGTTTCTATCAACTAGTTCTGTATCCCAGACTTCCTAGGAGAGTAGAGACAGTGTTCACCCACTTACTCATTCAACCCATTAAGTATTAATTTTGCATTTAATGGGAAAAGGAGTACAGAAATAAACATGACCTCTAGTCCTCTAGGGGCTACCAGGTTAGCTGCAGGAAAAAGATCTAAATCAAACTCTAATTTTAATGATTCTGTTAGCCTTCAGACCATTTCCAGAAGTCCAAATAGAAATGATTAAAGAATGAACAAAATGAAATGATACACTGAAATGATCAGAAATTTTAGAATTAAAACTATCTAAATATGAATCCCAATACAGCTAATTACTGTGTTAACGTAGGCAGATCGCTTAACTCTGATAAGCTTTGGTTCTCTAAACTATGGTAAAATGGGGTTAACGGTATCTACTCATAAGGTTGTATGGGTTAAATGAGTTAAGGCATGGAAACACTTAGAACAGTTCCTAATAATGTCAGCATTCATTATGAGTAGTGTAGTAAATATAAGCATTTGATATAATAGTTTTTATATTTAAATGGAAGTAATATATATAAAACAAGTGTGGTGCGTAATTCATAATAAGCGCTCAGTAAATGAGAGCTCTTATTACGGCTTTGCATGATTAAAAATGCATAAAGTCACACATACAAAGGAGCAAAGACCAGAATGAGGAAACTGAAATAACTGACATATGAAAAGTGATGAGGTTATAAGCAATTTCTTATTAATGTTTAATTGTCCTTTCTAGGAAAAATAAATTATCAGAAAACACAAACCAAGAATTTGAGGCCATTTTCAGGTCCCCAGGCTGTCTCCATTAGGGAGTGAAAGCCAGCTTATGCTTGGGGCCTAGAAAGCAGCTGCTGGTGGAAGGGCAAGTTCCTGGGGAGGGGCAAGGCAGAGGAGCTGAGTGAACAGAACATTCTACCATGCGATAAAAGGGGAAGTTACCTGGTTTCTTTGTTTGGTTTAAAATTTCTACTGTAAGCTGGGCATGGTGGCTCACTCCTGTAATTCCAGCACTTTGTGGGGCTGAGGCAGACGGATCGCTTGAGCCCAGGAGCTTGAGACCAGCCTGGGCAACATGGCGCACCCTGCCTCTTAAAAAAAATAAAAATAAATAAATAAATAAAAATAAATTTTTTTTTTCAGTTTCTACTTCAGTATTTATCGGCATTTTGCTTGGTAAATAAGTTTAAACTTCATTAAGGAAGGCATATAAATGGCGATAAACAGCTAAAAGTTATGCAGAACAATTGCAGGGCCTCTGGTGCCATCTCATGGCAACACTTATGGAGACACACTTGGTTCACTAATTTGCTCAAACACTTGTGCCTGATGCTATGGAAAGCATGAAAGCCTTGGCCCTCCAGGACTTGGCTGATGGGATATAAACACATGAATTAGGCGGCCAGTACAAAGCATCAAGTACTGACATGCGAATTCAGAGGAAAGATGAGGCAGGAGCTGTCAGGAAAACATCCTGGAAGAGGCAGAGTTCTGAATGATTCTAAAGGAGGCTTGGGTCTGGCCAGGTGGAAGGAGTAACACAAAAGTCATTCATCCTTCTTTCCCTGAATGTGCAAATACAAAGCTGAAGACTAGCCTGAAACTAACTCATTGATTTACTGAGGGACAAGAATAGCAATATCCTGCTTATTCCTCCACAAGGCTAAAATAGTTGAGATGACGATGTCAGATGCTAACAGTAAGAGCTATTTCACATTTAAATGGATTGCCTCTTAACTGAGATCTGGAACCATGAGTAGAAGGTGTGTTGGTAGAGATGGAATCAACACTACCTGACAATTATTTCTAATAAGAAAACCTGCAGATCCCTTTCATCTCAGAGAAATCAGAATTCATGAAAACAGATCATATCTTTCCCTGTGCATCAGGTGCCTTTCCAGTCCGCAGATGCTTGGCACTTTTGACTTTCAGGATTCTCATCTTACCACCTCTACGTCTCCTCATGTTGTAAGCTAGAGATCACTCTCCCACCCTATCTGGCTGAAAAGCAATATTGTGGATGAAATGAAACTATAAGCCCAAGTAGTAGAATAAAGGTAGAGACCCACAGCTAATAGAACAATCAGCTTGAAAATATGCTGACAAATAGACTGCAGTCAACTGGAGGTAGGATTCTGGGACATGCTCCATGGCTCTGCTCAATATTTTCATAAATGCTTTGGAAGAAAACACAACCTCCAAACTGTGGACAGCACAAAGCTTGTGGGGAGAGAAAGGGAGGCAGAGAACATGGAAAATAGAAGAAATAAGATCAAAATGAATAAAGTTTATATTTAGGGTTCTTTTAGCCCTAACATTCCATGAGCTAATAAGCTGAAATGAAGAATCAAAACCACAAGATGAAACCTAACTACCAAAGTATAGGACGGGGAAGGAATGGCTTAATAGTAGCTCACATGAAACAGGCTTAGGGGTTTCAGTTAACCACAAATTGCCAGGGAATATATGCCAACAGGGCTGCTGCCAACATAGCCAAGACAACCCTGCTTAACTAAGAAAATACTCAGAATGGGCCAGGCGCCGTGGCTCATGCCTGTAATTCCAGTACTTTGGGAGGCCAAGGTGGGCAGATCACGAGGTCAAGAGATCGAGATCATCCTGGCCAATCAACATGATGAAACCCTGTCTCTACTAAAAATACAAAAATTAGCTGGGCGTGGTGGTACACGCCTGTAGTTCTAGCTACTCGGGGGGCTCAGGCAGGAGAATCGTTTGAACTCGGGAGGCAGAGGTTGCGGTGAGCCGAGATCGTGCCACTGCACTCCAGCCTGGGCAACAGAGTGAGACTTCATCTCAAAAAAAAAAAAAAAAAAAAAAAAGAATATACCCAGAATGGAGGAGGCAGCAGGTCTACTGTTCTCTGCTCTGTTAAAGTATCCCTGGGACCCTGGGATCAGGGCTTGGGGCCACACCATACAAAGAACACTAACAAATAAGCATGGTCGTAAGACAGCAGGCCGTAAGAGAGCAGCTAGGATTGTAATAAAGGGTCTGGAAACCAAATCACATAAGGAACAGCTGAAGACACCAGGATATTAAGCCTGGAGAAGACTACAGGAAGGCTTCAGATGAATGATAGCTGAAGAGTCATCCAGAGGCCCAATAAACAGACATATTCAGTGTAGTTTCTATGACCTGGTGAGACACTACACGTTACTGGACACTCTACAAGGCAGAACACGGTTGGAGTTGTTTCCCTCCTATCGCACCTACACATAGTCATCCTTACCATTCCAATACGAATATATTTGCTAGACAGCTCTTTCCTGATGCTGACCTGAAAAATCTGCCTTTGTGTCATTTCTGTCTCTGGGTCCAACTCATCTTTCAGAGGAGCACAAAGTAAATTTACTCCATGTTTCTTTTGAGAACTCATTCTAATACCTAGAACTATGTCTTCTTTCCCATCTCTTCCACTTCAAGCAAATGAGTCAGTCAAGCAGTCACTTAATAAACATTTACTGAGCACTTACTGGACGCCATGCTAATGACTGGGGAATTCAGAGATGAAAACCAAAATCTCCTGAAGAATACAAGTCTACTGAGGAGAAACATATAACCACAATTAAGTGCTTTAACGGAGTAAGGGCTGGTGACCAAGAAAGTATAGAGAGGCACTCCACTCAAAGTGGAGAAACCTCCCAAGGAAGGCTGCCTGAAAGAAGAATCCTTTGATTTCCGTCCTGATGGCCAAACAGGTCCAGATAGAAAAAGGCATCATGATGAGTGTTCCAGGATGAGGGGGCATGGTATACTTGAGAAAAGACAGCTAGTATTTGAGGAAGGGGTGAGAAATGAGCCTAAAGAGGTAGATGAGACTCAAAGGAGGCCGATAAAGATACCACAGCTACAAGTTTTCATTATATTCTGAAGATAGTAGTTTTTATTTCTCATAGAAAGTGAATTACAGCCCCTTACCATCTTAGTCAGAATTCTCTAATTCCACATTCTAGTAATCCTCTTAATATCTTGGTCTAAGAAAAATCTACAGTACTTTAAAGATTTCCAGGTAGGAGATTTTGCCACTCACCGGTTCCAGGAGGGAAAGCAGTTCAGGAGGTAGAGATCTAAAGATATACTGTATTTGGTAGCAGACAGAGATGATGAAAGCTTCTTCCTAGAGAACTTCAAAAATAGGATGGATACTTTTCCAGGCATAAACTTATCCCTTCCCCTAACATCCCTGAGGGAGCTAAAGAGTAATGTTAGACTCTGACTAGATGATGAAAACTGAGCTATGCAGAAGCCAAAAGGCAAGTCTGGTTTGGGCTAGGTTTCCAATCCAGATCTTCTGTCTCTTAAGCTGCCTACCAATCATCATTCACTGAGTTTGTGGGGAAATCTGGAGAGGCTAGGTAGGCAAGATGATGAAGAGACTTAAGAGGAGGTTGAGAAAGTACCTGAGATCCAAGGAAAGGACTTAGGCAACAGGCGTTAAATAAGGAAACTCAAGAGGGTTAAAAACTTCTGACTATGGCAGCAATTGATAAAAATTTCCTGAAGCCTTTAAGAGGAACCTACAGAAAGAGCACTTAACCAAGAATGGGATTTTGGTTTTAGGTCCAACTCTCCAATTTAATGGTCATGTGTTCCCAGCAATCACTTCAGGATTCTGTACCTTGGTTTATTAATCTGAAAACTGGAGATAAATACCTACCCTGACTACCTTGCAGAGCTGTTATGAGGTTCCAAGAGAGAGTAAATGAGAAGAATGCAAGTCTGCTGCGGAGAAAGAACCAACCACAATTCAGTATAAGTGCTATAACAGAGTAGGTGGAGTATTTTTTAAATCATCAACAAATCTGAACTATAAGCAATCTAAAGTATTAGTATTGCTAGAATTGAAAAGAACAGTATCTAAAATTTAGATACAGTATGATCTCTTACTCCAAACAACAGGGCTTTTTTTTTTTTGTATTTTTACAAATTTTTTGTTTTAAATTTTACATTTGTTCTTCTTTTAACCTTATTTATTTGGCCTCTTCTTTGTAAGTAGGGCTTTTGTTTTTTGGGTTTTTTTTTTTTTTTTTTTTTTTGGTTTGCTTTTTGTTTTCTGAGACGGAGTTTCACTCTTGTCGCCCAGGGTGGAGTGCAGTGACATGAACTTGGCTCACTGCAACCTCTGCCACCCGGGTTCAGGCAATTCTCCTGCCTCAACCTCCCCAGTAGCTGGGATTACAGGCACCTGCCACCACGCCTGGCTAATTTTTGTATTATTACTAGAGACAGGGTTTTACCATGTTGGCCAGGCTGGTCTCAAACTCCTGACCTGAGGTGATCTGCCCGCCTCAGCCTCCCAAAGTGCTAGGATTACAGGCGTAAGCCACTGCGCCCAGACTGTTTTTTGTTTTTGAGACAGGGTCTCACTCTGTTGCCCAGGACGGAGTGCAGTGGCACAATCACAGTCCACTGTGACAATCACAGCCTCAACCTCCCAGGCTCAAGTGATCCTCCCATCTCAGCCTCCAAAGTAGCTAGGACTACAGGCCTACACTACCACACCCAGCTAATTCTTTTTTTAAAGATTGGGTCTTACTACGTTGCCCAAGCTGGTCTCAAACTCCTGGGATCAACCTATCCTTCCACTCCAGTCTCCCAAAATGCTGGAATTACAGGCATGAGCTACTATGCCCAGCCTACATTTCTTTTTTTTTTTTTGAGACCCAGTTTCGCTCTTGTTGCCCAGGCTGGCATGCAAAGGCGCGGTCTCGGCTCACCGCAACTTCCGCCTTCTGGGTTCAAGTGATTCTCCTGCCTCAGCCTCCTGAGTAGCTGGGATTACAGGCATGCACCACCACACCTGGCTAATATTGTATTTTTAGTAGAGACAAGGTTTCTCCATGTTGGTCAGGCTGGTCTCCAACTCCCGACCTCACTTGATCCGCCCACTCGGCCTCCCAAAGTGCTGGGATTATAGGCATGAGCCACCGCACCCAGCCGCCCAGCCTACATTTCTCTTAATGTGAAGGTTGGACTTGAGCTTCTAAGTTATGGACAGAACTTAATACTTCTCAGTGGACTGGAATACCTGCTCATCATCAGTCTCATAGCTGGCAATATCCATGTTGCTCTAGGTTCTAGAGCCTATGACAGTGTTTCTCATCAGGGGTGATTTTGTTTCCCAGGGGACATTTGGCAATGTCTGGAGACATCTGGTTGTTACAAGTGGACAAGGGTGTCAGTAGCATCTAGTGAATAGAGGGTAGGGATGCTATTAAACATTCTATAATATACAGGACAGCCCCCGAGAAAACAAAGAAGTTATCTGGCCCAAAATGCCAATAGTTCCTCTGTTGAGAAACCTTGGTCTAGGAGAACAGAGCTAGTGTTTTTCCATTCAGTGGTCATGGATGCCCACTAAAAGGACGCACCACCAACCTGCACTAGTGAAGAACAAAAAGTTTCATTCAGTTTGAAAGAAACAGAGCCTTATCAATTAATTCCATCATTTCTTGGCATGCCATAAGAGGCATTTTTTTTGAAAGCTCTAATGGCTAATTTCAAACAGTTCATGTTTCTACTGCTCAACAACAATCCCAGTGCCTCTCCTTTACACAACATTCTCTGGGGAGTCTTCCTGATTCTTTCATTACTATTCCTCACCCCACAGACATTCTAATGTGCTTCACATGTATATTTTTATTTGTACCTGTTCATACAAACTGTTTATTGCTTTCTCTGCTTATATTTTTATTAATTGGCATTGTGTTATACATCTTCCTGTTTCTTACTTTTTCCTCTCAGTACTATGCTTTTAAGGTCCTCCCAAGTTCCTACAGGTACTTAATGTATTGCTTTTAACTGTAAAACAATTTCATGATATGCATCCGTCACATTTTACCTATTTACTCCCTCAGAGACAGATATCCAGATTGCCTCCAACTCCCCAATGTTCAGCCATAATTAACACTTCAGTGAACACCCTCTTCCATGTCCCCTTAGGATGTGTCACAGGGTGTGTATATTCACTCTGACTCAGCAATGCCATGCTGCTATCCACAATGCCTGTACCAGTCTTCATACCCACAAAAAAGTACAAAAAAGCTCCTATAGCCTCTGATCCTTGCCAACACTTGGCACTATTCAGCTTTCTAGTTTTTGCCAACCTAAAAATAGATGAAAAGCGGTATCTCATATTTTTATGTGCATTTCTCTAATTACTAATGACTCTGAGCATCTCTTTTCATGCTTGATGGCCTTTTGGGTTTCCTCTCCTGTAAATATGTTCATATCCCTGGCCTGTTTTTCTGTTGGAGTTGCTGTCTTTTGTTGATTTGTAGGAGTTTCTCTGGATAGATATTAATCTACTGTCAGTTTTAATCATTATTCATCTCTTCTCCATTCAGTTATCAGTTAACTCTGCCTATCATATCTTTAACAGAACAGAAATCCTTAATTTATAAAATCAAATTTATCAAATCTTTCTTACTTGCTTACATTTTTATTTTGAAAAATTTGTTTATTTATTTATTTTGAGACAGGGTTTCATCTGTTACCCACACTGTAGTGAACTGCCATGATCTCAGTTCACTGCAACCTCAAACTCTTGGGCTCAAGTGATCCTTCCACCTCAGCCTCCTGAGTAGCTGGGACTACAGGCATGCACCACCACACCTGGCTACGTTTTGTATTTTTTGTAGAGATAGGGTTTGGCCATGTTGCCCAAGCTGGTCTTGAACCTCTGGGCTCAAGTGATCTGCCCACCTCAGCCTCACAAAGTGCTGGGATTACAGGCATGAGTTACCACACCCAGTCTGCTTACATTTAAAAATTAGTTTCATAACTTTACCTTTCATAATTAGGTCTTCATGTTGAGTCCCCTTTGTATTCAGTATTATGCACAAACCTAGTTTTAATTTTTCTCCTTGTGGTGAGCCAGTTTTCTCAACTAATCTACTTAACAATGAATACCTTCTTACTGATTGGTGGCTACATCTTTATTGTAAATTAAATTCCCATCTATCTCTCTGAGATCTGCATTTTGTCCCACTGGTCTGTTTGTCTATTCTTATAGCGTATCTTAAGGTAAGGTAAGTCCCTGTCTTGGTAGTTGCTTTCTTTCTTGCTTTATTTTTGAACTTTAGGTAGAGAAAAAAATAAATTATTCAAATTATTTGGTTAATAAACATTCTCATCATTAGACCATGCATGGACCACTTTAATTTTTTAAAGTTATTATTATTTTGTCTTTTTTTAAATGACAGAGTCTCACTCTGTCACCCACACTGGAGTACAGTGACGTGATCATAGTTTACTAAAGCCTTAAACTCCTGGGCTCAAGCAATCTTCCCGCCTCAGCCTCCCAAATAGTTGGCATTACAGGTGCACACCACCACACTCAGCTAATTTTTTAATTTTTAGAAGAAACAGGGTCTCCCTGCATTGCCCAGGCTGGTCTGGAACTCCTAAGATCAAGTGATCCTTCTACCTTAGTCTCCCAAAGTGCTGGGATTAGAGGTGTAAGCCACTGTGTCAACCAAAACTACTTTTGTGGTTTCAAAAACCAAAAAATTTTCCATTTTATCCATCTTTGAGTATACAGTTCAATAGTGGTATGTATTACTGTCTGTTACTATTCTGTAACAGATCTCCAGAACTTTTTTGTCTTGCAAAATGGAAACTCTATAGCCCCTAATTCCCCCCACCCCCTAGCCATCATTCTACTTTGTTTCTATGAATTTGACTACTTTAGATATCTCATATAAGTGGAATCATATTGGTCTCTTTGTGACTGGCTTATTTCACTTAGTATGTCTTCAAGGTTCATCCATCCTGTACCACATGACATAATTTCTTTACTTTTTACATGAATTATTTAATAACATGATAAATACTGAACCCACAAATGAACCTAAGATGTAAAACATCTAAAATTACTTATATCTAGCTATGTGCTCTTCTCTATCCTATCCTGCAATCTCTCTTCTATACAAGGTTACCATTATCTGGAATCTTGATTGTATTCCCTTGCTTTTGTAAAATACAGTTTTGTCTTGGCACGGTGGCTCATGCCAGTAATCCCAATACTTTGAGAGGTCAAGGTGGGAGGATTGCTTGAGGCCAGGAGTTGGAGACCAGTCTTGTCAACACAGGAAGACCCCCATCTCTAGAAAAAAAATTTTTTTAATTAGCCAGGCATGGGTGGTGCACAACTGTGGTCCCAATTACTTGGGAGGCTAAGGTGGGAGGATCAACAGAGCCCAGGAGGTTGAGGCTGCAGTGAGCTGTGATCATGCCGCCACACTCCAGACTGGGTGACAGAGAAAGACCCTGTCTCAAAATAAAGTAAAATATGGTTTTATCACACATATACATAATTTTAAAACATACCGTTTATGCATAACACAAACTTAGCCAAAAAAAAGAAAACATACCACTTAAGTTTCCATTATTTTTACCTTTCTATAAAAAGTGTCAACTTATAAGTGGTCTTCTAAGGCTTATCTTTTGTACTCAATATTATACCACTAAGCTTCATCCTTACCATTATTTGTAGCTATAGTTATTTATATTTTGTTTTTATAAGTATGTCATAAGTATTATTTTATGTTACATTTCATTATGTGAATATATCACAACTTACCCATTCACCTTTACGTATTGTCATTTTCAAGTTTTTGCTACTGCAAATAGTGTTGCTATGAAAAATCGTAAGAGGGGCCGGGCACGGCGGCTCACATCTGTAATCCCAGCACTTTGGGAGGCCGAGGCAGGTGGATCACCTGAGGTCAGGAGTTCGAGACCAGCCTGACCAACACGGTGAAACCCTGTTTCTACTAAAAAATACAAAAAGTAGCTGGGCATGGTGGCGGGCGCCTGTAATCCCAGCTACTCGGGAGACTGAGGGAGGAGAATCGCTTGAACCCAGTAGGTAAAGGTTGCAGTGAGCTGAGATCGTGCCACTGCACTCCAGCCTGGGCAACAGAGCAAGAGTCTGACTCAAAAAAAAAAAGAAAGAAAAAAGAAAAATCCTAGGAGGGTGTACCAAAATCTCCTGGCATATATCTAGGAATTAAACTCCCAGATCATAGGGAGTTTAATTTAAAAACAGTTTGAAACTGTTTTTCAAAGTGGTTTCTCCACAAAAGAAACAATTTAACTGAGCACAGCCCCAGCATGGGAATAGAAAGGATCAACGAATATCTACTGACTGAACAAATAAATAGACAGTACACAATAAATACTAGCTAGTGTTATTAATTATGTCTACATAATTACATAGGTGGTAATGTCCCAACTATACTTATGCTCTGCTTCTCCTCCCTAGAACTGACCTTTAACCTACTGCAGATTTGAGAATGAGAGGTCCACAAGAATTGTAAAATTGGTGGCTATGGCTATTACCTAAAATATGCCTAGGCAGGCAGAAGAACTTTGTAAGAACCAAGATCGAAAATCAGGAATAGCAAGATGGGCCATCCAAACAGAATAGCAAAAGATAGAGTACTTAGCCAACAAGATCATTCATAAATTGGGCCAGGGGCAGTGGCTCACACCTGTAATCCCAGCACTTTGCAAGGCCGAGGCAGGTGGATCACTTGGGTGGATCACTTGAAGTCCAGAGTTCGAGATCAGCCTGGCCAACATGGTGAAACCCTTTCTCTACTAAAATAAAAAGAGTTAGCTGGGCATGGTGACAGGAGCCTGTAATCCCAGCTACTTGGGAGGCTGAGGCAGGAGAATTGCTCGAACCCGAGAGGCGGAGACTGCAGTGAGTGGACAGCACGCCACTGCACACCAGCCTGGGTAACAGAAAAGGACTTCGTCTTTAAAAAAAAAAAAAAAAAAAAAAAAAAAAGATCATTCATAAATCTAGTCTATAAAAATTTCTCTACCAATTCTACAAATAAAATCAAATGACCAACTGAGGAAAGATATCCGTAGCAAATATGTCAAAAGGCTTATTCCTGACATATAAAGAGCTCTTACAAATCAGTAAGAAACATTCCAAAAGAAACCTGAGCAACGGAAAGAAAATGTACCAAATATACCACATGGCTCAAGCTGTGACTAATACAGCTTATGAATAATGCTTACATATAGTACTTAATAATGTAAACAATTAATATTTATTTAAAAATTGGGAGGAGGAAATGTTTGTAGTATGTGAGGGGTATAGGTATAGCAGTATAAGATAATTATTACCGCCAGGCGCGGTGGCTCATGCCTGTAATCCCAGCACTTTGCGAGGCCGAGGTGGGCAGATCACAAGGTCAGGAGATCAAGACCATCCTGCCCAACATGGTGAAATCCTGTCTTTACTAAAAATGCAGAAAGTAGCTGGGTGTGGTGGCACGAGCCTGTAGTCCCAGCTACTCAGGAGGCTGAGGCAGAAGAATCGCTTGAACCCAGAAGGCAAAGACTGCAGGGAGCCGAGACCATGCCATTGCACTCCAACCTGGGTGACACAGCGAGACTTTGTCTCCAAAAAAAAAAAAAAAAAAACAACAACAACAAAAAACATATAATTATTACCTTCCAAAGTAGGAAGTCAATATATAATATTTAAAAGTAGAAAATTATACATCAGTATAAACATGTTATTTAAAAAACACAAATATTATATTTAAATATAATAAAGTAGAAATTTATACATCAGTAAAAACATGCTATTTAAAAAACACAAGGCCAGCTGTGGTGGCTCATGCTATAATCCCCACACTTTGGGAAGCTAAGGCAAGAGGATCACTTGAGGCCAGGAATTCAAGACCTGCCTGGGCAATACAGCAGGACCTAACTCTACAAAAAATGTAAACATACATATATTAGTCAAGCATGGTGATGTGTACCTGTAGTCCTAGCTACTTGGGAGGCTGAGGCAGGAGGACTGCCTGAGCCCAGGTGTTTGAGGCCGCATTGAGTTATGATGGAGCCACTGCCCTCCAGCCTAGGTGAAAGGCTGAGATCCTGTATCTTAAAAACAAACAAAAAAAGTATCAGAAATGAACTAAAAAAGTTATTAATAAAAGTAGTTGTCACAGAAGAATCAGACACTGACAGAGTTGGACAGGGGACCGATGTGTTTTGCTTCTGAAGTCTTGTAGAACTATCTGACTTTTAGAACTATGGTATGTATTACTTTGATAAAAATGGAAATATCAGGCCAGGCACAGTGGCTCATGCTTGTAATCCCAGCACTTTGGGAGGCCAAAGTGGGCGGATCACCTGAGGTCAGGAGTTTGAGACCAGCCTGACCAACATGGAGAAACCCCGTATCTACTAAAAATACAAAATTAGCTGGGCATGGTGGCCCATGCCTGTAATCCCAGCTACTCGGGATGCTGAGGCAGGAGAATTGCTTGAACCTGGGAGGCGGAGGTTGCAGTGAGCTGAGATTGCACCATTGCACTCCAGCCTGGGCAACAAGAGGGAAACTCTATCTCAAAAAAAGAAAAAAAGGCCGGGCGCGGTGGCTCAAGCCTGTAATCCCAGCACTTTGGGAGGCCGAGACGGGCGGATCACGAGGTCAGGAGATTGAGACCATCCTGGCTAACACGGTGAAACCCCGTCTCTACTAAAAAATACAAAAAACTAGCCGGGCGAGGTGGCGGGCGCCTGTAGTCCCAGCTACTCGGGAGGCTGAGGCAGGAGAATGGCGTAAACCCGGGAGGCGGAGCTTGCAGTGAGCTGAGATCCGGCCACTGCACTCCAGCCTGGGCGACAGAGCGAGACTCCGTCTCAAAAAAAAAAAAAGAAAAAAAAGAAAAAAAAAAAAAGGAAGTATCAAATATAGTCAATGATATGAACAAATAATTGAAAGAAACCAAATAACCACTAAGCATGAAAACATGCTCAACCTCACTAATTCTTAGAGAAATACTTAATAAATCAGATATTTTCACTTTATCACACTGACAAAGATTAAAAATACTACTCTCTACACCTTCTTTAACATTGGGTAACAGCTCTGGTAAATCTGTGTTGATGGACTGTAAACTATAACAGCTATAACTTTTTTGGAGGGCAATTTGGCAAGTTCCATTAATAATTAAAACACATACATTTTTTGACCAGGCAATTTCATTTCTAGGAGTGTATTCTATAAAATTGCTTGCACAGGTATGCTGGTAATTTATGTATGAGAAGCTTACTAAATTGTTGCTTGTAACTGTGATAAACTTTTAATTACCAAGTCAATCGATAAAGGTAAGTTAAATTTTATTTTAGATCTATTTTCCAAAATACTATGCAGGCCGGGCATGGTGGCTCACTCCTGTAATCCCAGCACTTTGGGAGGCCGAGGGGATGGATCACTTGAGCCCAGGAGCTCCTGACCAGCCTGGGCAACATAGTAAAACCCGTCTCTACAAAAAATACAAAAATGAGCTGGGTGCCGGGCACGGTGGCTCACGCCTGTAATCCCAGCACTTAGGGAGGCTGAGGCGGGCGGATCACAAGGTCAGGAGATCGAGACCACAGTGAAACCCCGTCTCTACTAAAAATACAAAAAATTAGCCGGGCGCGGTGGCGGGCGCCTGTAGTCCCAGCTACTCAGGAGGCTGAGGCAGGAGAATGGCGTGAACCCAGGAGGCGGAGCTTGCAGTGAGCCGAGATCGCGCCACTACACTCCAACCTGGGCAACAGTGGGAGTAGGCAACAAAAAAAAAAAAAAAAAAAAAAAAAAAAAAAAAAAAAAAAAAATGAGCTGGGTGTGGTGGCTCACACCTGTAGTTCCAACTACTTAAAAGGCTGAAGTAGGAGGATCCCTTGAGCCCAGGAGGCAGACATTGCAGTGAGCCAAGATCACACCACTGTACTCCAGCCTGGGCAACAGAGACCCTGTCTCAAAAAAAAAAACCAAAATTACTATGCAGTCATTAGTTTAAGAGGATGATATACACACCAATATGGATAGATATTTGCGAGAGTATTAGGTGGAAAATGCTGCAGAACCTAATGGATGTCATAAACATCTAAAAATTTATAAACATACACTTGCAGATTTTTTCTATCTATAACAAATTGATTAACAGTGGTTCCCTCTGGACACTTTTGATTTCTATGTCACATACTGTTATATTATTCAAATTTTTTATAACAAATATACATAACTTTTGCAGAATGAAAACCTCATCCTGTCTCTAGGCAGGTCTGCTTCATCCTCTAACAAGAAGACAGGCCTTCACCTCTTATGGGTAATTCAATTTGATACAGATTTCAGAGCTAACTGGGAGGACTTCAAGACGTCCAGTCAACCATTCCATAAAAAATCACAAACATCCCCTCCACAACATTCCTGACAGGAGGTTGCTAACTCCTACTAAAACGCAGCTTATAATAGGAAGACCAGGCACGGTGGCTCACGCCTGTAATCCCAACACTTTGGGAGGCCAAGGCAGATGGATTGCTTGAGTTCAGGAGAGCGAGACCAGCCTGGGCAACCTGGCGAAACCCTCTCTCCACCAAAAATACAAAAAATTAGCCTGGTGGTGTGGCACGCACCTGTAGCCCCAGTTACTTGGAAAGCTGAGGTGGGAGGATCACCTGAGCCTGAGGAAGTCGAGGCTGCAGTGAGCCAAAATCGCCAAACTGCACTACTGCATTCCAGGATGGGCAATCAGAATAAGACCTTGTCTCAGGAAAAAACAAAGTATCCAACTGGAAAGGAAGAAGTGAAACTCTCTCTACTTTCAGATGACCAATTTTACATATAAAAAATCCTTAAAAAATACTTTAAAAACTATTAGAGCTAATAAATTCAGCAAAGTTGGAAGATTAACAGAAAACGATCAGTTGAAGTTCTATATATTAGCAATGAATAATTCGAAAAGGAAATTTTTTAAAATTCCATTAACAATGGCATCAAAAAGAATAAAATACTTAGGAATCTAAGTTTAACAAAGGAGGTGCAAGACTTGTACACTGAAAATTACAAAACATTGATGAAAGAGATTAAAGACCCAAATAAATGAAAAGATACCCTGTGTTCATGTACTGGAAGATTAATATTGTTAAGATGGAAACATTTCCCCAAACAATCTAGAGAAATCAATCCAATCCTTATCAAAATTCCAACTGCTTTTGTTTGTAAAATGGAAACGTTGATATTAAAATTAATAAGGAATTGCAAGGGACTCAGAATAGCTGAAATAATCTTGAAAAAGAAGAACAAAGTTGAGGAACATACTTTCCAATTTCAGAACTTACTACAATGCTACAGTAATCATAACAATGTGGTACCTGCAAAAGAACAGACATATAGATCAACGGAATAAAATTGAGAGTACAAAAATAAACCAACGTAATCTTTGATCAGTTGATTTTTGACAAGAGTGCCATGACCATCCAATGGAAAAAGAAATCTCTTCAATAAATGATGCTGGGACAACTGGCTATCCATATGCAAAAGAACGAACTTAGATCCTTATCTCACACCATTTACAAAAACTCAAAATGGACCAAAAATCCAAACGTAAGAGCTAAGACTATAAAACTCTTTTTTTTTTTTTTTTTTTGCAGTCCGGGAGGTGAAAGAGTCTTGCTCTGTCATCAGGCTGGAGTGCAGTAGTGTGATCTTGGCTCACTGCAACCTCTGACTCCCTGGTTCAAGCCTCAGCCTTCCGAGTAGCTGGGATTAGAGGCATGTGCCACCATGCCCAGCTATTTTTGTATTTTTATTAGAGACGGGGTTTCACCATGTTGGCCAGGCTGGTCTCAAACTCCTGACCTTGTGATCCACCCACCTCGGCATCCCAAAGTGCTGGAATTACAGGCGTGAGCCACCGCACCTGGCCAAGACTATAAAACTCTTCAAAGAAAACATAGGGGTAAATCTCTACGACCTTGGATTTGGCAATGGATTCTCAGATATGACACTAAAAGCACAAGTAATAAAAGAAAAAAATAGATATACTGGACTTCATCAAAATTTAAAACTGTTTATGCATCAAAGGACACTACCAGTAAAGTGACAAGACAACCGATAAAATGTAAGGAAATATTTGAAAATCATATATCTGATAATGGTCTATTATCCAGATTATATAAAATACTCTAACAACCCAACAAAAAGACAAAAAATTCAACCAAAAATTGGGCAAAGACTTAAACGAACATTTCTCTAAGGAAAATATACAAATGACCAATAAGCACATGAAAAGATGCCCAACATCATTAGTCATTAGGGAAATACAAATCAACACCACAATGACATCCACATCCACTAAAGTAGCTATAATAAATAACATTTTTTTAAAAAAATGGAGTGAAAGAAGTCTTTTTTTTTTTTTTTTTTGAGACGGAGTCTCGCTCTGTCGCCCAGGCTGGAGTGCAGCGGCACGATCTCGGCTCGCTGCAAGCTCCGCTTCCCGGGTTCACGCCATTCTCCTGCCTCAGCCTCCTGAGTAGCTGGGACTACAGGCACCCGCCACCGTGCCCGGCTAATTTTTTGTATTTTTAATAGAGACGGGGTTTCACTGTGGTCTCGATCTCCTGACCTTGTGATCCGCCCGCCTCGGCCTCCCAAAGTGCTGGGATTACAGGCGTGAGCCACCGCGCCCAGCCAGAAGTCTTGATGAGAATGTGGAGGAATGAAAAATCCAATCCACTTTAGGTTAGAATGGAAAATTATACAGCTTCTGTGGAAAACAGTTCGGCAGTTCCTCAAAACATTAAACACAGAGCTATCACATGACTTAGCAATTCCACTCCTAGGTAGATTTCTTATTTTCTAAAGATATGAGTTTAAGTTTCTCAGTGTAAGATGTGCTATCATGTTAGCATATCCTCTCACCAATAAAATTTAGCATTATGTTTACAGGATGTGGCAGTAATGAGAAAACTGCACATTCCCAGTACAACAGGCCTCATTAAGTCACAGACACGTTTCCTGTTAAGAATTAACTAGTGAATAACACATCAGTGGTTTTCTAACAGTGCTATGATGAGTCCTAGAGATTTCAGAGGGGGAAGCAAGGGTGTTAGGGTTACCCAAACCTCATATCAAGCAGAGCAGCCTCTTAACTGTTTTCCAGATTGAGTTTTTCCTTAAGATAATGTTTAAAGAAAGGATCCCACACTTAAGGAAAAAGTTCTTATTGAAAATTACTGCAGTGCATATATGCATACTCACTTTCTTCAGAATAGGTTGTAAAAATATTTGCAGATTAGCCAAAATTATACAATTTAAAATATTTCTACATATAAGCCCAGAAATGCCAAGGGGGCTTTCACTCATTTATGAGTTTACTGCACCGCCTGGCTCAAGCAATTCTCCCACCTCAGCCTCCCCAATAGGTGAGATTACAGGTGTGTGCCACCACTCCTGGCTTGTGTCTTTCCACCTAAAGTGAATTTACTATAGACAGCATATCGATAAATGAGGGGATTTTTAAAACCAATCTGCCAATCTCTGTCTTCTAATGGAAGAATTTAATCCATTTATATTTAAAGTGATTACTGATAAGGAAGAATTAACTTCTGTCATTTTGCTATTTTGTTTTCTGTATGTCATTCCCCCCCACCCCCATTTCATCCATTACTGTTTTTTCTTTTTCTCTTTTTTTTTTTTGAGACAAGGTCTTGCTCTGTCTCCCAGGCTGAAGTGTAATGGCACGATCACAACTCACTGCAGCCTTGACCTCCCAGGCTCAAGGAATCTTCCCACCTCTCAGCTTCCCCAGTAGCTGAGACTACAGGCGCAGGCTACCACGCTCGGCTAATTTCTGTATTTTTTGTAGATACAGGGTTTTGGCATGTTGCCCAGGCTAGTCTTGAACTACTGAGCTGAAGCCATCTGCTCACCTCAGTCTCCCAAAGTACTAGGATTACAAACATGAGCCATCACACCGGGCCCTTTTTAAAAATAATTTAGATTAGTGTAATCTAGATCCTGTAAGATTCATGAGAGGCTTAGTTTTCCCAGTCAAGTGATCTTTGCTCTCTCCAATTGAATAGTTTCTGATGATTATCTCCTTCATGAATCTGTCCCACAATGTTTCGAAGGGAAGACCTGTCTTTTCTGCCTATGAACGTAGTCTTATGTTCTATCCTTTTCACCCTCTGAATCACCTGACCCTTAGACACACACACTCTCCAATACACTATTCATCATTCATACATAAAGTTCATTGTTATTGTCTTTCTCTGCCTCCATGTGGCCTGGGTTAGGCTGGGCCCTAGAATACTTAGGAAGGGTCTCTTGATGACTGACAAAGAAGAAGGAAAGTGGCTTACATTGTAGGAGCGTGGGTGCCTCTGTTTCCACTGCACCAGGAGCAGCTGGGCCACCACCAAGGTAGCGATGAGGATGAGGACCATTTCAGCATGCATAGCTTCGTGGCCACGGTGCTTGGCATGCATGCGTGCATGCTCGACCCTGAAAGCCAAACACATGGGATGAATCAAGTCAGGGATGCTGTAGTGATAAAGGGACAGTGCTTTCCAGGGATATCCCACTAGTACAAAGCTCAGAACACATTCCCTGCTTCATAACCACAGGGTACCACACAAATTAGGGGCTAGGACACACACCCTAACAGACAGGCATGTGGAGATAAAATACAGGCTCTACGGACCCCAGCAACCAAGCCTAGATATTGGAATTAGAGCTAAGTGGTCTGCTGCCTGCCCCCATGGCAGAAACAGCTGACATCGTTCCCGTAACATGAAGGAGGTCCCAGGAGAAACCCGCATCATTGCCTATTTCAAGCCTATTTCAACCTGACGCTGGAACGAGAAAGTAACCCAAAGAGGTTATAGCCATAAAGTCTCATACTCTCAGTCACTGATATTTATGACAGCAGTAAAGGAGTAACACTGCAAAGGTATGCTGATTCCAGGATTAAAGTCTTGCTTTATTCATTCTATCCTCTCTGCCAGGGTCAGAAATCCTTAAGACTAGTTAAAGCCTAAAAAATCTGGACTGCTTCACCTTTATACTAATCCAACAGTGACTTTACCATCAGTATCCACAGGTAAACAGCCTCCTCAAAGGTTCAAGGAAGTTTAGTAATTGGAGAGTACAGCTAGAAACATGTTATTAATCTAAAGCTGGCATTCTCTGGTCTTAAAGACTGGCAGCAAGTGATTCCCTCGGCCAACACTGGCTGAAAACTTGCTCTAAGAACAGTCACTACTACCACTCTGGGTCACAGTCATCCAAAGGAGAGGGATGAGGAAGGAATTAGAGGCCGGGTGCGGTGGCTCACACCTGTAATCCCAGCACTTTGAGAGGCTGAGGCCGGAGGATCACTTGAGGTCAGGAGGTCGCGATGATCCTGGCCAACATGGCAAAACCCCGTCTCTACCAAAAATACAAAAATTAGCCGGGTGTGGTGGTGCATGCCTGTGATCCCAGCTACTCAGGAGGCTGAGGCAAGAGAATCGCTTGAACCTGGGAGGTGGAGGTTGCAGTCAGCCGAGATTGCAACACTGCACTCCACCCTAGGCGACAGAATGAGACTCCGTCTCAAAAAAAAAAAAAAGAAATAGAAGAGAAGAATTAGAGAGAAAATCAAATACATCAGATAGTGTGGGAAATTTTAAATAAATAATAAAATCAAATACAAATGTAACTTGAGTCATAAGCTTTTATACAATTCCCATTACACCAGGATATTTAGGAGGGAGGAAAACGACAACATAAATGGTATCTTCATGGAAGTTCCATGGGCAGTGAAACATTAACAGCAAAAATAACCTGGAAGGATGAATTATAGATAAACAATAAAGCAAATATAACAAAAAGTTAAGTGTAGAACCCAGGTAGTTAAGTATAAAGGTGTTCACTGTACAAGTCTTTCAACTCTTCTACGTATTTAAAGTTTTTCGTAACAAAATGTAAGGGGGGAAAACTTGGTGGGCAGAGTGGGAAAAAAAAGGCCAGTCGGTAAGCCTCAGCACCTAAGGGTTCATCTGATATAAAACTTTACCCTGGGTGGGAGAATCTGACAGAAAGATAATAGGATTCGGAGTTGGAAACTTAGATTCACACCCACCTATATGGCCATGGCCAATTAACCTCATATCTGTACATCACAATTTCTTCATCTGTCAAAAGGAGTCCATATTTTTTCTGCCTGCCTCAAGAGTTGCTGTGAGAGTAGGCTAAGAGGTTAGAGTACACTTAAAAACACCTAAGGGCTATGAGGAGTTATAAAGATAGCAAGAGATAAGTTTCTTGTTCTCAGACAACATATACGTGAAAGGATATGCACAAAATGAAGTCAAAGAAAGATCTAGAAAAGACCAGAGAAGTCATCCAGTTCAAGTCCCCACCCAATGCAAAAATCATTTTTGCAATCTTTGCTTGAATACTTCCACTGGCTGGGAACACATGCCTTTTAAGGTAATCTATTTTAGAACCAGCAGTGTCTGGCACATTGTAGGTACATATATATATATTCTTTTTTTTTTTTTTGAGAGAGTCTCGCTCTGTCATCCAGGCTGGACGAACTGCAGCCTCGAACTGCTGGGTTCAAGGGATCCTTCTACCTTGGCCTCCCAAAGTGCTGGGATTACAGGTGGGAGCTACCACACCTGGGCAGGTACTAATATTTGCTTATAAATGAATAAAATGCCAATGCTTTAGGGACAGAAAGCTCATTACCTCTCAATATACCTTGAGTATTAAAGACATTTCTGACAATGAGACAAAAAAAATCTATCTTCTTATAGCTTCAGTCCATTAGACCTAATCCCACACTCCATAACAACAAAAGGCATATGGGCTCTTCTTTCCCAATGCTACCCCTTCAAAGATTTATCATGATGTTATTTAAACAAAACAAAACTATCCTTATCCTACCACTATTTTCCTGTGCCCTTTGAGGCTAACAGTTCTAGATCTTTTAATCACTATTCCTATCACATGATATGAAGACTATTAATCCGGGTTGTCTTCTACACATGATCCAGTTAAAGATCTTTTTAATAATATGCCATGCTTAGAACAAAATATTTTTGACCTCAGCAGAGCAGACCACAGTGGCACTGCCACCTCTCTTACAGCAGATAGTATATTTCTACAAACATCTTCTAAATTATTCAGAATATTTTGGTAGCTGAGGTACACAACTGGTGCATACTGAGCTTAAAATCACCTAAAATCACACTGGGTTTGTCATGTGAACAGGTATTTTTGCCATTCTATGTTAAATCTAAATAAAATCAATAGGTTTTTTCTACTACATTCTACGGTTGATATCACCTCACTGGTTAGTCACCTTGTGAAGTTCACGGGGCAGGCACTCTGAAACCCTTTTACTGATGAGAAATCATTATAAGATATATGTTGACTCATTCTATTTACAAAACAAGTTAGTTGCAGAGTTGAGAACAGAAGATACATCTCCCATTTTCTTAACCAGAGCTCCCCATCCTGTATCATGGATAATGATGATGATGTTAATGATAATCATCTTCGAAGCAGTTAACACTTACTGGAAGCTTACCACATGCCAGGCACTCTTCTAAGAATTTCACATATATTAATCCTCACAACTCTATGAGGTATAGATATTGTTATGATCCTCATTTTACAAATGGGGCAAAGTAAGGTTGTGAGAAGTAAAGTAACTTGCTCAAAAATCACATAGCTAGTAAATTGTAGAAATGGTATTGAAACCCAGATAGATGATTTGGTCCAATCATCTACTTACACATTCAAGACTAAGAGAACAACCCAGGTACTTAGAGAGATCCCAAAAGTCCAGTCCTACAGGTCATGAGCCACTGCCTCCTACTGACAGAAAAGCAAAATGGGTAGACGTATCACTCAATTAGCTGGGTTAACCTGCACTTCCTAGACTGCAAGGCCCGAACCGCCACACTTACCTCCATTGCTCCTCTGGAGAGAGATCTGACATATCAACCTGTAGAAAGACACCACCAGAAAAATCCGTTACTGTCTTAAAACTGTGCCTGCCAATATAAGGTGCTCACACATTTATCAGTATCTTCAAGGAATTAGAGAAGCTTCAAGTCTTAGTATCTCTATGAAGCCTTACCAACCATTCTATTTCACACTGATCTCTCCCTTCTTTAACCACCTAGTTTGGCTCATGTCTATTACTGAATGTGTTGCACGTCTGTGCTAGGCAATAAGGGCAGAAGAAGACAAGAATCCTTAACTCCAAAGATGCTCACAGCCTAGTGAGAAAGAGAGACATAAACAGAAAACTTATCTATTACATAATAAAGACTAGCTATAGAATAAAGAGGTGCCTTGCCTTTTAATCTTTTAACCCAAACTGGGGTGTTTTAGACTAGGGAAGGCTTTATGGAGGAGATGTGGATTATCCAGAAGAAATAAGAGAAATACGTTCTAGGCAAAAGGACTAACATAGACAGGAAGGAATAAAATTGCATAGTACACAAGCAATTGAGTGCAGCTACAGCAAAAAGTATCAATCAGGATTAGTGGGAGACAGAGTTAAATATAACACCCTATGACTCTAAATGGCCCTATGGTAGCCACTAGGCTACACTGGACCCGGGCAAACTGAACTTAGTTCTTGCCCTGCTGCTATCAACTAATAATATCACTAGCCATCCAACCTCAAAGTTCTGGTTCTATTTGGTAGTCTTATCTTTTCAGAGTTTGTTTTTCAACCGTGGCACTACTGATATTTTGGGGTGGTTCATTCTCTGTTGAGGAAGGTGTCCTGTACATCACCATAGCATCCCCCTAATTGAAAACCACTGCTCTAGAGTAATACTATATTCTTTGAGTTTAGGGCTCAAGTCTTCTACCTCCTTGCAGTCATACACAAGCATACCCAAGTACTCAGTACATAAGTCACTCAATGCCTTCTTATACTGAATTGAGCTGAAAATGTTCTTTGATCTGGTCTACAGAAGAGAGACAAGGCCTTAGAAATACTCAAATCAATCAACAACCATTCCTTTAGTACTTAAGATGTTCAAGGTCCTCTTACTCACTGTTCTGATAACTTCAGGAAAGTACCGTAAGTTGAACATTTGAAATAATAACACAGGTAGAACTCCATTCTACTACTGAGTCAAATAAGCACGTATTTACCAGGCATCCTTTATGTATGTGTACTGGAAATGCCTATCACTATTGAAGGCAGGCTTTCCAGCTTCTACATCTCCCAGCTAAGTCAAAAAATAAATTTACCAGGACTTTGCCTAACCAATCTGGGTAATGAAGTCAACATCCCTCCTTCCTTTTCCTATCCACACTGCCTCACAGAATTTATTCAGGTGCCCTGACTCAGGTCTTCATCTCCCAGAAGAATAGAGGTCAGATACTATGAGAGGACACATAGGAGGTACCTGAGCAGGCAATTATGAATCACACTTCTAGATAACAATCCACGCACAGGTTTCAAGCTACATGTCAAAACTCTTTTCTTCTTCTTCTCCAATTTGGACCTGCATCTTACCAAGCCTGTCTATTCATTGTCCCAAGACATGTGGGACCCATTTCTGTCTCTGGGCCTTTGCATACCCTTCCCACTGCTTATAATGCCCTTCCCTATTTTTCATTGTTGTTGTTGTTGTTGGTTATCCACATCCTAGTTATCCTTTAAGAACCCAGCTCCAACTGCAACTTTCCTGATTCCCTAGCCTAGGGAATTTGGTCCTCCGCCTTTCTCCAGCATGGATATTTCTCTTTTTTACTCAAAGTGTGGCCCATGGACTGGCAGTACCAGTATCATCTGGGTGCTTGATAGAAACATAACATCTCAGGTACCACTCCAGACCCACTGAATCACAATCTGCCTTTTAATAAGAACTCCAGGTGATCAATATGTACATTAAATTTGAGAAGTACTGTTCTATGTTAGTCATTCAGTCTCATGTTGTCTTAGACATCCTTTCTAAGTGGTCTAACTGCTTGTCTCTAGCACCAGGATAGGGCAAGCAAGAGACCTGGGGCTCAAAATTTAAGGAAGTACACACTCTCAGGTACCCATCCTGCACTTGCATGACCTTAAGAGTGAATGGCTCTCTAAAGTTTATACCCCAGCACCTTGTTTCCCTCACCCTCGTCCTGGCCCTGTATATGTTTATTTGCTTCCATCCCATGAACCTATTAGTTCCCTCAGAGCCAAAACACACTTTATACTGATTTATGTCTTTCAAGGAGAATAGCACAGAGCTGAGCACATATTAAGTACTCAATGAGTACTTGTGGAATTGAAGAAAATTCTCTTTATTAAGGGAAGCAAGTATGCTGACAAACCAGCACTTCACCTGCAGATGCTTAAATTGTATAGAGTAAACAAACACTTGAAAAATAACAAGCATCTGGGAAAGGAGTATTCATCTGACACTAGGGAAATCATGTTAAAAACTATGTAACAAAACAAAGCAACTACCTGTTCAAGGAAGCAAATCCAATGAGGGGGAAACTAGGAAAATCTGGAATACTGGGCCAGGCATGAAGGTGCCTCTCTTTGACATAATGGACCAAGCATGCTACTATCTATGGCTTAGTTTCTCCATCTAGAAAATAGAGAAATAAGACTTCTGACTTCATTATAGAGCTGTGAATAAAGTATATTTAAGGTGATCAAGTGATTTCACTGCCTTTCCTCCTGGGAAAGTGGACATATTTTAAAACTACTAGAAGAGGATAGAGATAATTGAATGTTGGTGAAGCAGAGGACAGCAATGCTGTCAGAGCCTCAGGGAAAGCAGCTCAGAAGGGCAAGCACTAAGGCTGAGACTAGACTTGAGGCTTAGAGGATCATTAGCACTTCATGGAGTACTATAAATGTTAAGAGTAAGACATGATCTGGCTTTAATATTTGCCTCCTGACCAAAAAAGGTTATTTAAGTTACATCCAAACCAGTCTTCTGGCTCAAGTAAAAAAAATAAGGGAAGGTATAAACTATGGCTATAATTAACCTGTACCATCTGGAAAGACATCTTTACTTGCTCTCTCATTAAGGAGTTTATTCATTTGGGGCCAAGCACTAACCCAGTCTGAAGGCACCTTGTCCAAAGCTCAGGTGGCTAATTAGGTAAGGCTCTCAAGGTAAGGGTACTTACTGATCCATGAGCCCTTATCTAACTCCTAAGACCTACAGCTTCTTAATGCTAGCCAATCGCTCCCAACTAGGATCTCACAAGGTCCCCAGTCATGCCCAGATTTGAAAGACGTTAAACCAAAAATAAATGCTAGGCAGAGAGCAAGAGAAAATTTTGCAAAGATGGAAAATGATGAGAAGTTGACTGCTACATTTTTTTTAGGTGCAAAAGACTCAGCGATTCACTAATGTATGCCCACAAACAGGTCTCCTGTCCCCCCAAAATATCATAAACTCTATGATCTCTGCATCTGTAGGCAGGCTGCTCATTTTGTTCCTTAAGGCCCTTTCTTTAACCAAACCACATTCTGCCTTACCACAAAACTCTGGCCAAATCCTTCTGGTCTCTAGAAGGCTCTTTAGACAGACCACATTTACTGAAGAAACATCTTCTACTGCCTTGCTAAGTGTGGTCTACAGCCTAGCACCAAGAGTACCCTGAGAGCTTGTTAAGAAACAGAAAATCGCAGACTCCATCTCAGACCTCCTGAGTCAGAATCTGAATTTTAATAAAATACTGAAGTAATTCATATGTACATTAAAGTTTGAGAAGCACTGCTACTACATCCCAGCACTCACATTCAAAAATTGCATCTACAGCCATATGCATCTGTACACTTGACTCTTTATTTAACAACTTTACAGAGATCTAACTCACATACCATAAAATTCATCCATTTAAAGTGTGCTACTCTGAGGTTGGGCATGGTGGCTCATGCCTGTAATCCCAGCACTTTGGGAGTCTGAGGCAGAGGATCTCTTGAGGCCAGGAATTTGAGACCAGCCCGGGCAACACAGCGAGAACCCAACTCCACAAAAAATAAATAAATAAATTAGCCAGGCGTGGTGGCATGTGCCTGTAGTCCCAGCTACTTGGGAGGCTAAGTAAGGAGGATTGCTTAAGCCCAGGAGTTTGAGGCTGCAGTGAGCCCTGATCACAGCAATGCACTACAGTCTGGGTGACAGCACAAGACCCTATCTCTAAAAAAATAAATAAAATGTACTATTCTGTACAAAATCTCAGACAAGAGGAATTTTTTTTTTCTTTGAGTTCTATTGTACAGCATGGGTAATACTGTTCATAACAGAATATTGTATATTTCAAAATTGCTGAGAGTGAATTTTTAAGTGTAGTCACCACAAAAAATGTTAAGTATTTGAGATGATCGATATGTTACTAGCTTGATTTAATTATTCCACATTGTATTTATATATATATATATTTTTTTTTTTTTCCCGAGACAAGAGTCTCGCTCTATTGACCCAGCTAGAGTGCAGCGGCGCAATCTCAGCTCACTGCAACCTCTGCCTTCCAGGCTCAAGTGATTCTCTCGCCTCAGCCTCCTGAGTAGCTGGGATTACAGGTATATGCCACCACACCCAGCTAATTTTTGTATTTTTAGTAGAGACAGGGTTTCACCATGTTGGCCAGGCTGGTCTTAAACTTCTGACCTCAAGTGATCTGCCCGCCTCAGCCTCCCAAAGTGCTGGGATTACAGATGTGAGCCACCGAGCCTGGCCATGTATTTATAAATTATAACATCACTCTGTATTCCACAAACTTACACAAATATATAAATTGTCAATTTAAAATTTTTTAAAATTAAGTGTACTATTCAGAGATTTTTAGTATATTCACAAAGTTGTGCCACTATCACCACTATCTAAGTTGAGAACATTTTTGTCACCTCAAAATAAAATCATGAGCCAGTTAGCAGTCACTCCCTTCTCTCTGCAGCCCAAGGCAACCACTAATTTACTTTCTGTCTCTATCTATAGATTTGCCTATTCTAGACAATTCATATAAATGGGATCATAAATATATGGTGTTTTGTGACTGGCTTCTTTTCACTTTGCATAATTCTTTCAAGGTTCATCCACTTTGTAGCATGTACTGTAGTTCATTCCTTTGTATTGCCACAGAATATTCCATTGTATAAACATCACATTATTTATCCATTCATCAGCTGATGAATGTTGGCATTGTTTCTACTTTTTTGCTATTATAAATAATGCTACTATGAACATCCATCTTTAAATTTTTGTGTGAATATATGTTTGCATTTCTCTTGAGTGTATACCTAGAAGTAGAATTGCTGGATTATATGGTAAGTCTCTGCTTAACCTTTTAAGCAACTAGCAAACTGTTTTCCACAGCAGCTGTACCATTTTATAGTCCTACCAGCAGTGTGTGAGGGTTCCAATTTCTCCATATCCTTCCCAGTACTTATAATCTCTTTCTGATTAAAGCATCCAGGGAGTATGAAATGGTATCTCAATGTGGTTTTGATTTTCCATTTCCCTGATAGCTAAATAATGTTGAACTTATTTTCATGTGCTCTTTGGCCATTTGTGTATCTTCTTTGGAGAAAAAGTCTATTCATAGCCTTTATCCATGTTTTTTTTTGTTGTTTTTTTTTTAAAGAGACAGGGTCTTACTATGGTGCCCAGCCTGGAGTAAAGTGGCTATTCACAGGCATGATCATTGTACATTAGAGCCTCAGATCCCTGGGCTCAAGCAATTCTCCCACCCCAGCCTCCGATGCAGCTGGGACTACAGAGGACTACCGTCTGCAGGGGCCTGGGTTGTATCTCACTCCCACTTTTCACCCCAAAAAATTGGTTCAGGGCAACAAACTACCCTTCTCAGTGAAGAAAAAAACAATGTACATCCTAATTTGGCACAGGTCTTTACTTGCTGTATGTCAATGGATAGGGTACCCCTCTCTACACCTCAGTTTCCTCATTTATAAAATGAGAGAGTTGGCTTAGATGACTTTCATTACTGCATTTTTTTTTTTTTTTGAGACGGAGTTTTGCTCTTGTGCAATGGCACAATCTCTGCTCACTGCAACCTCCACCTCCCGGGTTCAAGTGATTCTCCTGCCTCAGCCTCCCCAGTAGCTGGGATTACAGGTGCAAGCTATCACGACTGGCTAATTTTTGTATTTTTAGTAGAGACAGGGTTTCAACCTGTTGGCCAGGCCAGTCTCAAACTCCTGACATAAGTGATCCACCAACCTCGGCCTCCCAAAGTGCTGGGATTACAGGCGTGAGCCACCATGCCCAGCTATATCAATAAAAATCTACCAAGCGACTACCATATGCATACACCAAAAATGTCCATCACTCAGAGGATGACCTCCCACCCTGGCTTCAAGCATCTGCTAACTGTAAAGGACCCTAAACTCTGAAACCCAATCCTCTACCTCTCTGGCTAAGCAACCTAGCATTTCACACAACTCAGCTGATCCTTCTATATTGAAGACTGATCAACTACACAAAAGAGAATTCTTTTTTTGTGGTTTTTGGGTTTTTTTGTCTGTGTTTTGTGTGTGCGTATGTGTTGCTGTGTTTTGTTTTTGAGACGGAGTCTTGCTCTGCACCCAGGATGGAGTGCACTGATGCAATCTTGGCTCACTGCAACCTCTGCCTCCCAGGTTTAAGCAATTCTCTGCCTCATCCTTCAGAATAGTTGGGATTACAGGTGCGTGCCACCACGCCTGGATAATTTTTTGTATTTTTTTTCAGTAGAGATGGGGTTTCACCATCTTGGCCAGGCTGGTCTTGAACTCCTGACCTCGTGATCCACCCACCTCGGCCTCCCAAAGTGCTGGGATTACAGATGTGAGCCACCGCGCCCAGCCGTGTATGTGTGTTTTAAGATGAAGTCTTACTCTGTCGCCCAGGCTAGAGTGCAGTGGCACGATCTTGGCCTCCTGGGTTCAAGCGATTCTCCTCCCTTAGCCTCCCAAGTAGCTGGGATTATAGACACGCACCACCACACTCAGCTAATTTTTGTAGTTTTAGTAGAGATGGGGTTTTCACCATGTTGGCCAGGCTGGTCTTGAACTCCTGACTTCAAGTGATCTGCCTGCCTGGGCCTCCCAAAGTGTTGGGATTACAAGCATTAGCCACCATGCCTGGCCTGTTTTTGTTTTTTTGAGACAGGATCTCACTCTGTCGCCCAAGCTGGAGTGCAGTAGTGCGATCATAGATCACTGCAGTGTCGACTTTCCAGGCACAAGCAATCCTCCCGCCTCAGTTTCCTGAGTAGCTGGGACTATAGGCATGCACCACGACACCCAGCTAATTCTTAACTAATTCTTAAATTTTTTGCAGATACGGGGTCTCCACATGTTGTCCAGGCTGCTCTTGAACTCCTGGGCTCAAGTGACCCGCTCACCCCAGCCTCCCAAAGTGCTAGGATTACAGGCGTGAACCACCATGCCCAGCTGAGACTTCATTCTTTCACAAAACATTAGAGAGGAATAAGCCCAACCTTTGCCCTTGATGTATTCACAGTCCAAGAAGTAGGGAGAGACAGACTATTAAACATAATATAATATGATAAGGATAACTTTTGACATATACACAAAATGCTGTGTAAGCCCCAGAGAAAAAGATTAGCTAGCTCATGAACCTGGTAGGTTCAGCACAACCAGGCTGACTGTCTCTATCTGGTGGGGTTCAGATACTGTGGTCTTCTGTGTGATTAAGATAACAAGTGAAGTCCAAAGGTTCACAGGCTACCACATTTGTAGCTCCCCATTCTCCTCTCATTCACATTCTTCCCCAACTCCTTAGCTTTGCCAAGAATTCAAGGCTAGTAAGTTGAAGTGGAAACCTCATCTTTCAGGCCACCAAAGTCATAAATCAGCTGGAGATCATGCAGACACTGGATATGCTTAGCCTGACAAGGGTGGCACACTTTGGGCAGTAGAGTGAAAGTAGATGTTGGCTGTAACAGCAGATGTGGCTGCTGCAGCTGCTGCCTGCCCTTCACTCCCACCCCTCCTACCATCATCAGAAAGCACATCCTCCAGGGCAGTTGAGTTGGTAAGTTTTTGTTTTTGTTTTTTGAGACAGTTTCACTCTGTTGCCCAGGCTGGGGTACAGTGGCGCAATCTCGGGTCACTCCAACCTCCACCTTCCAGGTTCAAGCGGTTCTCGTGCCTCAGCCTCCCAAGTAGCTGGGGCTACAAGTGCACACCACCACACCAGGCTAATTTTTGTATTTTTAGTAAAGATAGGGTTTCACCATGTTGACAAGACTGGTCTCAAACTTCTGACCTCAAGTGATCCAACCGCCTCAGCCTCTCAAAGTGCTGGCATTACAGGCGTGAGCCACTGCACCTGGCCAAAAGGCTTTTTAAATTAAACTTTTCAAATTTGGGAGCACCTAAGTTTGCTTCTTTGGTTCTTCAATTGCTATCCCATCAAATTCCTATTTTTCAGTCTGGCTTCCTCCTTACCTGGTCCTCCTCTCTCTCTCTTTCCTATATGCACTGCAGTTTTCCATATACCCAAACATTTTACCCATCTCTAAAGATCCAATCCAGGTGTCATTTCCTCCAGAATCCTTCAGAACAGAACTATCCTATAAACTCCTCAGGCCTTTACAGCCTGGACGGTTCATGTGCTGATCATATCTAAACATCTATAAAATCTCCCTTGAGTTTTTCATTGCCATAGTGCCTTAGTTCAGACTTTATCCCTTGCTCTTTCTCTAACAATTGCAGTGGCCTCCAAAATGATCTCCTCGACTCTAACCTTGCCAGCCCAGATTCATGACACAGGAGCAGACACAGTGATCTTTATTAGACACACACCTGACTGCATCATCCTACTACTTTGAGAAACTTTAATGACTTTCTATTGCCTTGGGGTTAAAGTTCAACTCCTTAGTAGGACACACAAGGGACTTCATAATATGGCCCACCCAGCTATCTTATTTCACCACTCTCCACCAAATGGCTTATATTCCAGCCACACTAAACCATCTATCTCTTTCATCCCTCAGTGCTTTCTTTGGCTGCTGCCGTCTTTTCTCTCTAGAATTCTCCCTTCACCTTCACTCTTTCACTGCCATATTTTTTTTTTTTTTTTTTTTTTTTGAGACAGGTCTTACTTTTACTTTGTCACTCAGGTTGTAGTACAGTGGCTTGATCATACCTCACTGCAGTCTCAACCTCCTGGGCTCAAGGGATCCTCCTGCCTCAGCCTCCTGAGTAGCTAGGACTATAGGCACATGCCACCATGCCAAGGTAATTTTTCCATTTTCTGTAGAGATGGGGTCTCAATATGTTTGCCCAGGCTGGTCTAAAACTTCTGGGTTCAAGTGATCCTCCGGCACCAGACTCCCAAAGTGATTGGATTACAGGTGTGAGCCACCATGCTTAGCCATATCATCCATTTTAAGTGAGAAATTCAATTACTGTTAGTATATTTAAAATAAGATGCAACCAGCCAGGCACGGTGGCTCACATCTGTAATCCTAACACTTTGGGAGGCCAGACAGGCAGGTCACCTGAGGTCAGGAGGTTGAGACCACTCTGGGCAACATGGTGAAACCCTGTCTCTACTAAAAATACAAAAGTTAGCCAGGTGTGGTGGCGCATGCCTGTAATCCCTGCTATTAGGGAGGCTGAGGCAGGAGAATCGCTTGAACCCGGGAAGTGGAAGTTGCAGCAAGCCGAGATCACACAATTGCACTCCAGCCTAGGTGACAGAGCGAGACTGTCTCAAAAAAAAAAAAAAAAAAGAGCCAGACGTGGTGGCGAGCACCTGTAATCCGAGCTACTCAGGAGGCTGAAGCAGGAGAACCACTTGTACCCAGGAGGCAGAGGCTGCAGTGAGCTGAGACGGCACCACTGCACTCTAGCCTGGGTAACAGAGGGAGACTCTCTCCAAAAACATGATGATAGATAAAATAAAATAAGATGCAACCATCTTATTTTAAATCATTTCCATCATAAAACAAACAAACAAAAAAACACAGAGCAACAAAAAAAAACCTCATGCTCATTTACTAACTCCTCATTCCCACCCCCAAACCCTGGTAACCATTAATTTCTTTTATACTGCTATATATTTGCCTTTTTTGGACCTTTCATACAAATGAATTCATGCAGCAGCTGAGTGTGATAGCATATGCCTGTAAACCCAGCTACTCTGTGGAGGGTGAGGGGGAAAATCGTGTGAGTCAGGAGTTACAGACCAGCCTGGACAACACAGCAAGACCTTATCTCAAAAATAAATAAATTCATTTATTGAGCGTGTGATCTTTTGTGACTGTCTTCCTTCACTTATCAAAATGTTTTCGGCCAGGCACGGTGGCTCACGCTTGTAATCCCAACACTTTGGGAGGCCAAGGCGGGCAGATCATGAGGTCAGGAGATCGGGACCATCCTGGCTAACACGGTGAAACCCCGTCTCTACTAAAAATACAAATAATTAGCCAGGCCTGGTGACAGGCGCCTGTAGTCCCAGCTACTCGGGAGGCTGAGGCAGGAGAATGGCATGAACCTGGGAGGCAGAACTTGCAGTGAGCCGAGATCGCGCCACTGCACTCCAACCTGGGCAACAGAGGAAGACTCCGTCTCAAAAAAAAAAAAAAAAGTTTTCAAGGATCACCCATCACCCATGTTATAGCAGTTATCAGGAGTTCACTCCTTTTCTTACTAAATACTATTCCATTGTATAGCCAGACAATTTTATTTATCCTTTCATCAGCTGATGGACATTTAGGTTGTTTCTACTTTGGGGCTATTGTGAGTAACGTTCCTATCAACTCTTGTGTATAAGTTTCTGTGTGAATTTTTCTTTCTTTCTTTTTTTTTTAAAGACAGAGTCTTACTCCCAGGCTGGAGTGCAGTGGCACAAACATAGCTCACTGCAGCCTCGACCTTCTGGGCTCAAGTGATACTGCCACCTCAGCCTCCCAAGTAGCAAGGACTACAGAAACGAGCCACCATGTCTGGCTATATTTTATTTTCAAGGGAGACGGGGTCTCCCTGTGTTGCCCAAGCTGGTCTTGAACTCCCGGGTTCAAGCGATCCACCCTCCACAGCCTCCCAAAGTGCTGGAATTACAGGTTTAAGTCACTGGACCTGGCCTTTTGCCCATTTTTACTAGGTTTTTTTTTTTTATTGATGAGTTGTAAAAGCTCTTTATATGTTCTATAGACAAATATCTTATTAATATATGATTTGCAAACAGTTTTTCCCATTTAGCCATCCTAGTGGATCTGAAATCGTTCAAGGATCTTTTGAGTCTCATTCTTTGTATTTCAGAGAACTAGCTCGTAATCTGGTATACGGTATGTGTTCAATAAATGACAGACATGTTAAATAATATTAACTGCTTTGGAAGCAAGGGTAAATGGCTTACTTGTTCAGCATCCCCTTCACACTTAGTACTAGACACAAAGCAAATGCTTGGAAAATACTCAGACACTGAGTAACTCTCTCTTGAACAAACAGTAGGGATGATATTGCAGAAGAATCCAGAGGAACTGGGAAAGCCATCTGAAACAGCCAATGGCTGCTAAGTTTAAAAGTGACTCCTTTTGACACAGTGGCCATGTGAAAAAAATTAAAAATCTTAAAAATAAATAAATAAAAGTGAATCTTGGCCAGGCATGGTGGCTCATGCCTGTAATCTCAACACTTTGGGAGGCCGAGGCAGGAGGATCACTTGAGGCCAGGAGTTGGGAGATCTGCCTGGGTAACATAGCAAGACTCCATCTCTACAAAAAATTTAAAAATTAGCCAGGTGTAGTGGCACACACCTGTAGTCCCAGCTACTCAGGAGGCTGAGGCAGGAGGATCACTTGAGCCCAGGAGGTTCAGACTACAGTGAGCCATGATCACACCACTGAACTCCAGCCTGGGTGACAGAACGAGACCCTGTCAAAAAAAAAAAAAAAAAAGTGACTCTTCCTAATAAGGGAAATACTAACATAATCCTATTTGATCTTTAATAGCCAGCAGTAAATACTTTCCAAACTTAACATAGCATACAGCTAGGACTGAAGGAAGCTTTAGGGAGAAGGGAAAACCAAAGTTCACGGCTGGTAGTATCAGAAGGCCTAGGTCAGTGGGATAAGAAATATATCTACTATCTTTTCCTTCCTTCCTATTACTCAATCTACAAACTTAATCCAGGTTCTTCAACCTCATGTACTTCATGAGTCACTGTGTCACCCAAGTTCAAATCTTCTGGTGTCCTAATGCTGTCTGTGAAAGTAAGAACTCCTTAGTAGACTACACAATGCCCTCCACGGGAGCACTGAGAGTGAGCTCTCAGGACCACACAAGGCCATGACCTGACCCCTAGCTGTCTTTCCAGTTTTACCTTCCTCTGCTCCCAGCTCCTTTGGGACTTAACATATGCTCTTCTGCAGTATATATAATACATCAGAAATCATGTGCATTTTAGAATTAGATAAATCTGGAAGCCCTACTTGCCGAGATTAAGGCAAATTTTTCCTGTCCCTTAATCCCTCCTCCATTTCTGCCCCAAGAATGATCTTTCTATAATGCACATCTGATCCATGTCATTCACCTAAGTTCCTTTTTTTTGAGACGGAGTCTCGCTCTTTTGCCCAGGCAGGAGTGCACTGGCACAATCTCGGCTCACTGCAACCTCCACCTCCCAGCTTCAAGTCATTCTCCTGCCTCAGTCTCCCAGGTGGCTGGGATTACAGGTGCACAGCACTATGCCTGGCTAATTTTTTGTATTTTTAGTAGAGACGGGGTTTCATCATGTTGCCCAAGCTGGTCTGGAACTCCTGACCTCAAGTGATCCTGCCACCTCAGCCTCCCAAAGTGCTAGGATTACAGACATGAGCTACTGCGCCTGGCCAACCTAAATTCTTAAAGCTCTTCTATAGCTAATCATCAGCTACAGATAAAAAATCCAAACTCCTCAGCACAGCATATAAGGCCTTATGTGTCATCAGATCTGCCTCCCTTTCCAGTCTCCCTACTTTATCATTACTCCCCACCTTCTACTCTGAGGTTCCAGTAATACTAAACTGCATACAGTTCCCTGAAGGTGCCATTCCCTTTCTCACCTCCCACCTTGCACATGCTGCTCCTCCTGCCTAGAGGGCTCTTCTAGTCTTTCTTTAGCTGGTTAATTTCTAGTCACTTTCACACTCAGCTATGGTATCACTTCTAGGGATACCTTTTCTGATCCCTTGCCTGCCATTTCTGGTGCTCCCTGAAATCTCTGCTTCTTCGTATTATAGCAATTATTACATCTGTTTACTAACTTTTGTACTACATCATGAGAGCCTGAGAGCAAGGCCTGTGTCTTTGTTATCTTTCACATCTAATGCAGTACCCTGGTAAATTCGCAGTGTGTGACCAATCAATAAACAAGTGAACAGGATTCTCCCAACACACACATGAGGCTGGCAGAACAAATGACTTCATTATTATTTTAAAGCTGACAGCATTATCTATTGACATGTCACAGATAACAGCTGCATAGCAGAGCTAAGATAAAAAGCCAGATCTTCAGAGTACCAGAACAATGTCCAAACGTCCTAATTAACACTAAATGGTACCTAATTAACATTAAATGGTACCATGGTGATGCCATTTATTTAAGTCAAAGCAAAAAATTCCAAAAAATATAAAAGTCAAGCTTGATTATTTTCTTTCCCTTACATTACATATCCAATCCACCAGCAAGTCCTGTAGGCTCTATTTCAAAACATATTCTAAATTTATCCACTTTTCTCCATCATCTCTGCTATCCCTGCTATGGTTTGAATGTTTGTGTTCCCCAAAATTCATATGTTGAAATCTAATCTCCAATGCAATAGTATTCAGAGGTGGAGGGAACCTTTAGGAGGTGATTAGGTCGTGAAGGTGGAGACCTCATGAATGGGATTAGTGCCCTTACAAAAGTGGCTTTAGGGAGGCTATGTGTCCCTTCTGCCATGTGAGGACATAGCAACAAGGAGCCCCCTTTGAAGCACAGAGCCCTTGCCAGACATCAAATCTGCTAGAACTTTGACTTTAGACTTCCCAGCCTCCAGAACTGTAATATATTTTTCTGTGTATGTGTACATATATATATATATATATATATATATATTTTTTTTTTTTTCTTTTTTTTCAGACAGAGTCTTGCTGGAGTGCAGTGGCATGATCTTGGCTCACTGCAACCTCCGCCTCCCAGGTTCAAGTGATTCTCCTGCCTCAGCCTCCTGAGTAGCAGGGATTACCAGTGCCTGCTACCATGCCCAGCTAATTTTTTTGTATTTTTAATAGAAACAGGGTTCCAACATGTTGGCCAGGCTAGTCTCAAACTTCTGGTTTCAAGTAATCCGCCTGCCTCAGCCTCCCAAAGTGCTGGGATTACAGCCTTGCCACTGTGCCCGGCCAAATTTCTGCTGTTTATAAATTACCCAGTCTAAGGTATTTTACTATAGCAGCCCAAAAGGACTAACACACACCCTCAACTCTGAAACACTATCATCTCCCATCTGGACTATTACAATAACCTCCTAACCCTCTCACTGAGTCACCTCCTACAATCCATTCTTCTCAAAGCAGCCAGAAAGATCTTTTTAAAAATGTAAATCAGCTCACATCACTCCCATTTTGAAACCCAATCAAAGTCTTCTCATTATACTCTCAACAAAATTCAACATGTACTGCAGCAGCTACAAGGCCTTATAAATCTGACCTTGCCAGACTCCCTGACCTCATACAACACCATTTTTCCTTTGCTAACTATGATCTGTCGCACTGGCATTCTTTTTTTTTTTTTTTTGAGATGGAATCTGGCTCTGTCGCCCAGGCTGGAATGCAGTGGCAGGATCTCAGCTCACTGCAAGCTCCGCCTCCCGGGTTTACGCCATTCTCCTGCCTCAGCCTCCCAAGTAGCTGGGACTACAGGCGCCCGCCTCGTTGCCCGGCTAGTTTTTTGTGTTTTTTTGTTTTTTTTTAAGACACAGTCTCGCTCTGTCGCCCAGGCTGGAGTGCAGTGGCCGGATCTCAGCTCACTGCAAGCTCCGCCTCCCGGGTTTACGCCTTTCTCCTGCCTCAGCCTCCGAGTAGCTGGGATTACAGGCGCCTGCCACCTCGCCCGGCTAGATTTTTGTATTTTTTAGTAGAGACGGGGTTTCACCGTATTAGCCAGGATGGTCTCGATCTCCTGACCTCGTGATCCGCCCGTCTCGGCCTCCCAAAGTGCTGGGATTACAGGCTTGAGCCACCGCGCCCGGCCTCGCACTGGCATTCTTTTTGGTCCCAGGACATACCTTGCTCATTCCCATTAATTTGTACTTAGAACCTTCACCTGAAACATATGTGCTTCCACATCTGGAAATTGCTAGGTCTTCACCATTCAGGTCTTGGTTCAAATAGCATTTCCTCCGAGGCTTTCCCATAACCACCCTATTTAAAGTAGCCCTTCTCTTCCAGTCATCTTTATCACATTATGTTACTTTTCTCAAAGCACTTGTCACCATCTGGAGTTATCCTGTTTATTTGTTATCTGCTTTACCACGTTAGAAACTAAACCTAATATGAGCAAGGACCTCGGTTGTCTTGTTCACTGCTGAATTACCGGGACCTAGAAAAATGTTTGACACTGAAGTCACAAGTATTTGAAGAAGGAAATAATGAATAATTAATACAGACCACAAACTTAATAAATGTTTACTGAATACATGAGTGAATGAATTAGGGAGATAAATAAAGGGCAAAACGCAAATAAGTGAAAGCACTGCTATTTAACACTTTTATAGCTGCTCACTTTTCTCCACCCTATTGTCTTTGCTCAAGCTCAGGTCCCCATCATCTCGCTCCTCAAGTACTGCAATATCTCCTAACTGATTTATTCTCCTTTTTCCAACCTGATCCCTCCAAAAGTAACTTCCAAACTTCAACTAGACTTGGTCATTGAGACACAGATCTAACATGTTACTCCTCTGCTCAAGACTCTTCAGTGGCTCTCTACAGCCCAGGCTTTTTAGCACAGTCACTCACTGCTATCCCCTTATGTTTAACCTAAATTCCAGTCATACAGAACTTCGTATAGTTTCTAGAATATTCCACGCTGTTTAATGTCTCCAAGCCTTGCATATCTTTTCATTTTGCTGGACCACTCACTCTTCCTTACCTCACTGATTTTGACTATCTATTGAACTCAAACTTAATCCTCAAGAACAAACTCAAACATCTTCTCCATTAAGTCTTCAAGGATTCCTGAAGCAGAGTTAATCACTCCCTCTTTTGTGTCAGCACAGTACTTAACACATGCTGACACTATACTACAATCATCTGTTCCCATGTCTGGTTTACCTCATGAGACTATTAATCTCCTGAGAGAGTTTTCATCTTTGTGTCCCCAGCACAGTATCTAGCATATATCAGCACTCAATAATTGGTGACTGAAGGAATGAATAAATGTATCCAAACTCCTCAGTCTGGCATTCAAAAATCAACCTCATGTTGGCCCCAACCTACCTTTTCTAATTTAGCTCTTACTCTTCTCTTACTTGCTAATCACAAATACATCCTCATTTCTCAACATTTACCTCGAGCGTTCATTCCTAATGCTCTAATGAAATTCAAATCATCCAGGAAGGCCGAACTCCACGAAGTCTTCCCTAGCCATACCAATGAGAGGGACTTACTTCACCTATAATACTTTGTTTCTTTCTACTAGAAAAAAACATTTAGTACTTCCTATTTTAAAATTATGGCCACTATCTTTCCAACTGGACTACAAGTCTTACTTTTCTAACTAGACTGTAAATTCTCTAAATACAAGAAACATGGCTTTCTCTCAATCCAAATTCCTAACACAGTGACTTGCACAAAGCATGCAGTTATCAGTAAATATGTCATTAGTGAGGAATCATATACTTAAGGATTAGAGATTTCATGCCTTTATTCCTTTATACATGTGCTTTTACCTTGGCCTAAAGAGGCCTCCTATCCACACGGTAAACTTTTAAGAATCAGCCTAAATGCCATACCCTATCGGAAGTCTTCTTTAATGCTCCCAAATAGACTTAAGTACTCCTTCTTCTGCACACCTGTGGTATCTTGTACATAATTTAAAACTCTACTCATCATACTATATTGTCATTATCACTTGATGGGTTCCTCTCCCAACTAGACCATAACCTCTTTAGAGCAGAGATAGTCTCTTTATCCATTTATTAATTCCCAAGACTAAAAAGAGTACCTGGCATAATTAAGTGCACAATAAATATATAGTGACTTTTGAAAATAGTGAATCCATGTCATAGTGTATACCAGCAATAGTGTACATTATAACATGAAGACATGAGGTTATATCACCAGGTTCAAATACCACCTCCACTTATAAGCTATGTGACCCTGAATAAATTACTTTTCTGTGTCTCAGTTTTTCTCATCTGGAAAATTAAGATCATAACAGTATTAAAACAGAATCAGCTCTTCCTCTTCCAGTAAGCAGCCTAAGATGAGCTGTGAAAATGGTTGCCTATTAATTTGACCCAGAACATCCCACAAAATCATGCAAATCAAGACATGAAAATCTTCATATAAGGAGACGCAAGAAACTGCCCAGGCCATGGGGGTGGAGGGAAGTTGGGGGGGCGATGCAAATCCAAAAAGCCACAAAGTATCTGAAAGATGTCACTTTATAGAAGCAATGTGGCATCAGTAAGTGTGCCTAAGTCAGTGAGGCTGGGCACAGGGTTCATGGCCCAAAA
The DNA here is from genome assembly GCF_008728515.1 of Papio anubis. Taxonomy (NCBI): domain Eukaryota; kingdom Metazoa; phylum Chordata; class Mammalia; order Primates; family Cercopithecidae; genus Papio; species Papio anubis. Next base: position 52,278 of record NW_022162317.1, on the reverse strand, counting down.
AGAGTGAGTTTTTGCTGCACACACTGAAAAATGCAGAGTAATGCTGAACTTAACAGTTTAGATGAGCTAGGTGCAGTGGCTCACACCTGTAATCCCAGCACTTTGGGAGGCCAAGGTGGGCAGACCGCCTGAGGTCAGGAGTTCAAGATCAGCCTGGCCAACATGGTGAAACTCCATCCTACAAAAATACAAACATTAGCCAGGCATGGTGGCGGGTGCCTGTAATCCCAGCTACTGGGGAGGCTGAGGTGGGAAAATCGCTTGAACTCGGGAGGCAAAGGTTGCAGTGAGCCGAGATCGCACCATTGCACTCTAGCCTGGGCGAAAGAGCGAGACTCCATCTCAAAGGTTAAAATAAAGAGTTAAGATGTATTAATAGATTATCTGGTCATCGAACATATCCAGGTGCATGAAGCACCCAAGATGCACTGCCATATTTACAGAGCTCAAGACCAAATTAATCTATACATGAGCTCCCCTGCCACACTGAGATGATCCTACCAAAAAGGAGAAAATCATTACTTAACCAAAAGAGGTGGTTGCACAGAAAAAAAAGATCCCAGAAGAAATGGATCAAACAAAAACGTACGGTAGGAGAATAAATTCAGGATAAAATAAATTCAAATAAAAGGTTTTTTAAAAGAATTAAGGCCAGGAGCAGTAGCTCATGCCTGTAATCCCAGCACTTTGGGAGGCCGAAGCGGGCGGATCACCTGAGGTCGGGAGTTCGAGACCAGTCTGACCAACATGGAGAAACTCCATCTCTACTAAAAACACAAAATCAGCCAGGCATGGGGACGCATGTCTGTAATCCCAGCCACTCAGGAGGCTGAGGCAGAAGAATCGCTTGAACCCAGGAGGCGGAGGTTGTGGTGAGCAGAGATCCACCACTGCACTCCAGCCTGGGCAACAAGAGCAAAACTCTGTCTCAAAAGAAAAAAAAAAAGAATTAAGAGATTACACTTGTGAAATGCTTACTTTACTGCCTGGCACATAGTATGCACTAAAAAAGTTAGCTATTCCTGTTATCATTAAAATAGGAGAAAAGACTTTTTGCAGGGCACTAAATGACAAGCTCAGAGGTAATTAGGCTCAATCCTATGGGCAACAGGGAGTAAAATGTCACATGAGGCTTCTAAGTAACAGAATGCATTGAGTTACTGATAACACCCTGTGAAAAAGGAGGACAAAATGAACAGAAACCTTGGCAGGGGTTATGCTCTCTGCCTCCCCTTTCTCCAGTCTCTCGCTAGCTGCCCGGGGCCAAAAACCCCATGGCCATGATCCAGCATCCTCTTGGGAAAGTTGCACTTTAGAGGGAACTAATGAGTTTATGTTCACCTACAAATTTTTCTCTGAGGAATAAAGGTAACAAATGACTTCAAGGGAAAACACAAATAACACAGAGATGAGAAATGACACAAGATGGATTATATTGGATTGCCTTCCACTGAGTAAGATTTCAGACCAAATAAAGCCAGGAGTACTGGGGCCTACATCCCCCAGAGGCATTCTCTGGCAGTGTTTGTGCCATGGCAAGTCAGAGATGCAAAGAAGCAGAATCTGGGACAAAGTATGACGAGGACTAAAAAGTTGAAGCAATACAGAAATAAGAATCTAATCCAATCTGAGGGACACTCCGACAGAGGCATTCAAAGAAGCAATAGTCTGACCATGGAATGATTAGCTCGCTATCATTAGACGGGTTCACATACACACTGGTGTCCATTTTCTGGGGATGTTCAACATGGGTGGATGGACTAGATTTAAGATTCATTTTCCAACACAAAAATTAGCTGGGCGTGGTGGCAGTGTCTGTAATCCCAGCTACTCTAGAAGCTGAGGCAGGAATCACTTGAACCCAGGAGGCGGAGGTTGCAGTGAGCCAAGATAGCACTCCAGCCTGGGCAAACAGAGCGAGACTCTGTCTCGAAAAAATAAAAAATAAAAATTCAAGTTCCAAAAATATTTGAATAACTACTCCATGCTAGCCACTGTGCAAGATTAGGTGCTGAAAATACAATGATGAAAAAAATGATAAGGTGCAGTCCCCTCAAGGAGTTCCCTGCCTAATGGAAGAGACAATACGATATGGTAAGTGCTGACGGAAATCTGTACAGGGAGCTATGGGAGCAGAAAGCAGTGCCGATGACTCATTGGTAAGGACCAATTTGGCATTAATCTAAATGAATTCAATGAAAATATTTCATAGGCAGTTTAAACACAAATACTGATATGGTCAAATAGTACGCATGCCAGTCACACTTTGCGATTTAGTCAACATTCCCTTTATCCTTGACAGAATCCACACCTACAAGCATTCTTATTTACTCAATAAATATATTGATATGGACTATGCGCCAAGCACTGCGCAAGGCACTGAGGAACGTACAAAGATGAGAAAAATAGTCCTTGCACTCAAAGAATTAAAACATTCCTCTTCATCTTCATCTTTCCTTCCCCTCTTCTCCTAACCCCCTTACTGATCGACTGACATATTAAATTCCTTCTGGAAGTAGATGTGTTATTAAGCCATAATAAAAAAGTGACCTGAAAAAGGCCAGGCCCAGTGGCTCACGCCTGTAATCCCAGCACTTTGGGAGGCCGAGGCAGTGGATCACGAGGTCAGGAGATCGAGACCATCCTGGCTAACACAGTGAAACCCCGTTTCTACTAAAAATACAAAAAAAAAATTAGCCGGGCGTGGTGGCGGGCACCTGTAGTCCCAGCTACTCGGGAGGCTGAGGCAAGAGAATGGTGTGAACCCAGGTGGCGGAGCTTGCAGTGAGCCAAGATCGCACGACTGCATTCCAGCCTGGGCAACAGAACAAGACTCCGTCTCTTTAAAAAAAAAAAAAAAAAAAAGTGACCTGAAAAAAAAGCAAGGGTGAGCTGGGGGTGGCAGGTATTGGAATGGGAATTTAAATGGGAATCTGCCAGGGTATCTGCCACAGCATGAGGTTTTGACTGAATTCCAAAGTCAAAGGTGATGGAATAAGAGGTTATATATAAGCCCTTTTGTCTACTCCTTCCCCATCACCATTTTTAATTCTGTCATCCCAATGTTAATTATGAGCACAGATTATTAAGAATAATTATAGGCCAGGCGTGGTGGCTTACGCCTATAATCTCACACCTATAATCCCAGCACTTTGGGAGGCCAAGGCGGGCGGATCACGAGGTCAGGAGATGGAGACTATCCTGGCTAACACGGTGAAACCCTGTCTGTACTAAAAATACAAAAAAATAGCCAGGCGTGGTGGCACGCACCTGTAGTCCCAGCTACTCAGGAGGCTGAGGAAGGAGAATCACTTGAACCCAGGAGGCAGAGGTTGCAGTGAGCCAAGGTCGCGCCACCGCACTCCAGCCTGGACAACAGAGAGACTCCGTCTCAGAAAAAAAAAAAAAAGGAGAAGAAGAATTATATCTTCATTCATTCATTCATTCAGTCATTCACTAGTATTTACTGAGTACCTGATGAGAGTTATAAGAAACATGGCCAAAATAAAACTCTGGGATCCAAGTCTTTCAAAGCTGCAAAAGATCTCAAAGGTCACCTAGTCCAAACCCACCATTTCACAGACAAAAAACTGAGGTACAGAGAGACTGGAATCTTTCCTGAGTTCACATATTTATATATTTATTGAGTCATACTCTATGCCAGGCACAAAGGATAAAGGAATGAAAAGGCCTTCCTTTCGAGGAGAACACAGTCTGGTGGGAAAGACAAATACCATGACTCCAGTTAAATCACCTCCGGAAAGGAAGACCCAAATGTACAAAATGGAAATGTCTAGCGTAGAACAGGATGGGCAGTATAGAGTACTCATATTGCCCGTCGTGGTTAACAGCACAAGCACTGAAGTAGTCTTGGATTTGAACCCCAGTTCTGTCACCTACCTGGCTGTATAACATTGGGCAAGTTACTTAAATTCTCTATGCCTCAGCTTCCACATCTATAGAATGAGATAGTAATAATAGTACATATCTTATAAGGTTATGGTATTAAATTAGATCATGAATCTAAGGGCTGGGTGCAGTGGCTCATGCCTGTAATCCCAACACTTTGGGAGGCCGAGGCGGGCAAATTGCTTGAGTATGGGAGTTTGAGACCAGTCTGAGCAACATGGTGAAGCCCTGTCGCTACAAAAAGTTAGCCAGGCATGGTGGTGCACACCTGTGGTCCTAGCTACTTGGCAGGCTGAGGTGGGAGAATCACTTGAGCCTGGGAGGCCGAGGTTGCAGTGAGCAAAGATCACTCTACTGCACTCCAGCCTGAGTGACAGAGTGAGACTGTCTAAAAAAAAAAAAAGAATGCATTTAAAACACTTGGCACAGGACTAGGCACAGAATAAGTAATCTGTATTATTTCACCCTCAGCACTCTTTTCTGCTAAGCCCTGGCTTCAGAACCCTTCTCAACACAGGCTTCTAAGTATCTATGATCAGGTGCTGTCACTGAGATAAAACAAATCTGCTATTCCTAGTCTAGAATATGAGTCCACTGTTTACTACTTTATGGCTTTTTCCCCACTACACTTGCCACCACTCACTTTACATGCCTAAAAAAATCCAGAGGTAGTCAGATATCCAGACTAAACTTCAATCACATATTCCTTGATCCCTCAGTAAGATATTGGCTTGGACCAAAAATCTCTAGAGAAGAAAATCCCTGGCAACAAGGTATATTTACTAAATGTCTATAGGGAGAGAACCACAGGTGAAAGAACAAACAAAAACCCAGTGATTACTGCTTGAAGAAGCAAGGGATGGGAACTTCCACAGTCTGCCCGCTGGGGGTTTACCAACTTATCTGGGAAAAGGAGATGTAACACTGACTGCCACTTCCTCCTTGATGTACCTACCGCACCCCCCTCACTATCACAGTATCTGTGACATATTTTGCATGTACTTATCACTCTTTCTCTACTCATACCAGTCTGTGAACTCTCTGAGGGCAATTATCACACTTTATCCATCTTGGTATTATCAGGCACACCAAAGTGCCTGGCACACAAATGTTTCAGAAGTTTGAGGACTAAGTTGAGAAATGAGGGAACAAACTTAAACAGAGAAAACAATAAAAGGCAAGGGGAAAAGGTATTAGTGTAGATCAGAATAGTCCAAGAAGCCAAGGGAGCTAGAACTTTAAGGGGCAGGTGGAATTTCAAAAGGCAATAAGGGAAAAGAAAGGCATTCCAGGCAGACTGGACAGCACCAACAAAGCCTGGCAGTAATTAGAAACAGTACATAGAGTGCTATAGCCAGAAAGAGCTAGAGACGATTTCATCCAATAATTCAATTCTCATGGGGATGTCATAAACATTTAATAAAAAAGCATATACCATTAGGCAGAAGAGCTGGCATATCACAAACATCCACTAAATGGTAGCTATCATACTACTAATCAAAAATAATGATTATCAAATACTTATTGGGTGCCTACTCTATGCCAGGAACATACTGAGTGAAGAGAATACAATGGTGAGCAAGATACACTTGGACTCTGCTCTCTCACGAAGCTTACAGTCTAGTGGGGAAGGCAGACAATTTTATAATGCTTGGTGGGGCTGGCCTAGGCAAAGTACAAGTAGGCTGAAGGAACATAAAGTGGGGTCACCCAGGCTGGGCACGGGGGCTCACACCTGTAATCTCAGCACTTTGGGAGGCCGAGGTGGGTGAATCACGAGGTCAGGAGATCGAGACCATCCTGGCTAACATGGTGAAACCCCGTCTCTACTAAAAATACAAAAAATTAGCTGGGCGTGGTGGCGGGCACCTGTAGTCCCAGCTGCTAGGAAGGCTGAGGCAGGAGAATGGCGTAAACCCGGGAGGCGGAGCTTGCAGTGAGCCGAGATCGCGCCACCGCACTCCAACCTGGGCAACAGAGCAAGACTCCATCTCAAAAAAATAAAAAAATTTTTTTAAAAATTTAAAAAGTGGGGTTACCCAATCAGTGGACTATAACAGAAAAATCCTTGGTTTTCAAAGGGTGGCTTCAAGCACCTTAGGGGTTCTGTTGAATCCATTCAAGGTTCACAAGGCTTCAGAGTGAGATTTTGTTTGAATAAAAGGATTCATGACTAAATAAAGGTTTAAAAACCACCAATCTAGGCCGGGTGCGGGGGCTCACGCCTGTAATCCCAGCACTTTGGGAGGCCGAGACGGGTGGATCACGAGGTCAGGAGATAGAGACCATCCTGGCTAATACGGTGAAACCCCGTCCCTACTAAAAAATACAAAAAAACTAGCCAGGCGAGGTAGCGGGCGCCTGTAGTCCCAGCTACTCGGGAGGCTGAGGCAGGAGAATGGTGTAAACCCGGGAGGCGGAGCTTGCAGTGAGCTGAGATCCGGCCACTGCACTCCAGCCTGGGCGACAGAGCAAGACTCCGTCTCAAAAAAAAAAAAAAAAACCCCAACCTAGTCCAATCTCCTCTTTTAACAAGAGTAAAACAGGGCCAAAGAGAGAGAAATTATTCACCTGAGGCAATAATATTAATACCTCAAGTTAGCTGCAGGCTGGGATACCTGCTTTGAACTCTGGCTTGAGCTAGAAACTCCTCACTGAATCTGCATGATTTCATATCATTTTGGTAAATAAATAGGACTTGGGAGTGGACACATCCAGATTCACAGTCACTAGCCAGGCAATGCCCTGGCTGGCCCTATTGGGTATTGAAGTGCTTTTCTACCTTAATTCCCAAGTTAGCTTTCTGTGCCCAAAGGGTGCATCTAATTCCTTTCAGAGGTTGGTTAGCCTCCCCTTTGAGGAGGAAATCACTAGCTCCAGGAGTAGACTGACACAGTGGCTCACACCCGTAATCTGAGCACATCTGGGAGGCCGAGGTGGGCGGATCACCTGAGGTTGGGAGTTCAAGGCCAGCCTGACCAACATGGAAAAACCCTGTCTCTACTAAAAATACAAAAAATTAGCCGGGCATGGTGGTGCATGCCTGTAATTCCAGCTACTGAGGAGGCTGAGGCAGGAGAATCGTTTGAACCCAGAAGGCAGAGGTTGTGGTGAGCCAAGATTGCACCACTGCACTCCAGCCTGGGCAACAAGAGCAAAACTCCATCTCAAATGAAAAGAAAAGAAAAGAAAGAAAATGTTATTTTCTCCCCTGCCAAAACTGCTCTTTATCTCAATGAACCCTGACATACACAACTAAAGCTTTGAGATATACATAATTGTCTCAAGGGAGAGCCCATGACTAACAAACCATAAATAAGAACTTCAATGCAGTATCTACCCTTTCCAAAGTGTCTTCAAATATATCTCATTGAACCACAGCCAACTGTAATCATAGAAACGTAAAAGCCAGAAGGGGTCTTAGAGGTCATTTCCACAACCACTTCACCTAACCAACCAACCGATATCCAAACACCTATAGTCTCTAGTGATTGGGAGGCAGAAGACTACAACACTTCTTTAAAAATTCCCCTGCTGTGATCACCTGCCAATTTCTCAGTCCCTTCCTCCCATCTTAATGATCTCAATCAGGTAACCCAACTCCTCCAACTCATCCCACTACCAGACAAGTCTCAGTGCTTCCCAAGTCCACTTCTCCCTTTCTCTGAACCTCATCTTCAATCATCCCCAATCCTCCCCACTCTTCCCACACCCAACACACAGCAAGGGGCCGCTAAGATTCTGATCCCTCAGAGATCTCCCTGGTTCTATCTCTGACAACCAATCCCCTTCCTCCTACTCCTGTGATGTCTCTGTCCGTATGCTGGCATGTGCAGGATCACAAACACCACTAGATCTCAATGCCTCTGGCTTCAAAATCTTTTCATTTTCCTTTTTCACCTCTCTCTCTGCTTCTCTGCCCTGTCCCTTCACTCCTTTCACACTCAACATCTCCTTTCTCCTAGTGATTCCTTCAAGGACCACTGGTAATTTAATATCCCAGTCTTTAAATGCCTATTAGATAGGTAAAGGGAACATACAATCTCAAGGAGCTCACCTTCAAGGAACTCGTAAGTCTAGAGGGAGAGAGAGGGACACTTATTTATCGTTTAAAACTCAGCAACTCCGGGAAGCCTTCCCTATCCCAAGCTGAACTGTTACACACTTCTCAGTGCCACCATTATATCTTTAATGCAATGACTATTCTTGTCTGTCTCCCACCACTAGATTGTGGGCTCTTCAACAGAGGAGCCCCTTGTCTCCCTAGCACCTGGCCCAGGATCCGGAGCAAAAGTCATAATGTTTATTAAGTGAATAAATGTATGAACTCCGGCATACAATCATTTATTCATCCACTTGTTCCTTCATTCGTTGACGAAAACTTTACTGAGCGTACATTAGATACAAAGTCTTAGAATGTAAGGATAAACAAAACATATCCAACTTTAAGATAACTCAAAGCTATACTACTAGTGGATTAGCACTCTTTCCAGGTCTGTGTCCCCAACCCCCATCCTAGGCTTAGACAGAGTCCTCTCCCACAGAGGAAGCCCTTGAAGAAATTCACGCCTCTCCAACTCAAACTACCTCTTAGCCCTTCGGTCCTACCCTAAGACCCCCAGCTAGTAATCACAAAATCTTAACACCCCCACTCCTCCGACCTCTCTCTCTGTCCTCTATCTCCAACCTTGAAGCTAATGCAAGTCTTCTACTCCCAAGGCCGCCTCGGAGTCCCCAAGTCAGGAGTGCCTCTGACTTCCCTCTCCACGCACCCGCCCCCTAGTCAGCTCCTTCCCTCTCAGGATCTTTCCCGTCTCTCCTAAGACCCCCACCTCCCGATACCTCACTGCCCCTCCTCTCAGTCTCAGGCTGAGTCTCTCCTCGTCTCTCAACTCCGCTTACCTCATCCAGCTCCCGTTCCCCAGCAGCACCACCTCCAACCTCCACCTCCACCACCGCCGCCATCTTCACGGCTCGCCCCCTCACCGCAGTCCCCGCGCGAGCCAGCTGCTTCCGCCGTTCAAGTGCTCCTAGCCAATCGGCGGCTCGGACTCCAGCAGAGGGGGCGGGGCATCAAAACAGGCGGAGACTGTCAGGCATCAGGAGGTTATCTACCTGATGCACGTTTCAGGATCAAGGAGAGAGGAGTCCCGTGCCCTTCCAAGCTTCAGGAAGGGAGCGTTCTTGGAAAATGAGAAATTTGAATCGCATTATTTTCAGTGGAACTATTTAACCAATTCTTCCCTTTGCAGAGCCAAATGGGAGAGTTCCTAAACGGGCAACTTTCGCGACGCTCCCTCAGTGTGGCCTCCAAGGAGCGAGACGTGGGGACTAGGAACTACGTTTCCCAAACTGCACTGAGGCTGACCCGGAAGTTTAAATTCCGCTCCCTCCACGAGAAAGAGTTGTAGGGAGTGAAAATAAACATTAAAACACACGCAAATGTATTTTCCTGGCTGCAGCACCTGCCGTCTTGCCTCGGTAGGAGTCATTTTCAAAAACAGCAGCTTCTTGAGGCCCAGAACGCATTCCTGTGCTACGGAAAGCGGAAGAGTAGCTCTCGGGGTCAGAAGGCGAAGGTTAGAGGGCCGAATTGGCGGGAGAATAGGTTGGTGGTCCACGATCTGAGGCAACGGTGGCTCCGCGAGGTCCACGGTCCCGGGTGAGGGGCTTTGGGATTTGTTGATGGGGAGGGGAGTGGCCGAGAGGGAGGAGGGGTGGCCATCAAGGAAATGAACAGAGCAGCCTGTTCCCGATGAACAGTAAAAGCAGAGGTACGGCTTAAGCTCCAGAAACTGAGAGCTGAAGAGCCTTGCGGGACCTCCACGGCCCCTACATTCCGCGTCTTAGTTAGGCTGTCATGCCAATTCATACATTCCTGCACACTTTTCTAACCCACATCCTGTGGCCCCCGCTTCTGCCGTACCCTCGTTTTTGTACACCATACTGCCCCACCCCTACGTATGCCTTCGTAACTGATTTTTCAGCAGCATGTGAACTCGATACCTTGCAAGCCTGTAGCCCCAGTGCACACGCCTCTGGGCGTCCGCCTGGATCTGTCTGGTGAATGGAACTAGGATGGCTTGTGAGTCCACAGAACGTCTAGAAAAGTCAGCTTTATATTGGGACCAACAGAAAATTACAGGGAATTATTTACATCATCTACAGGCATCTCATGTACTTAAAATAAAAATAATTATTTTCATTTTGTGAAACTTAATACGGAGAATGTTATAAACACCGTACACCCATCACCCTAAATTGACTATTGGCCTTATGATTTATTTGCTTACTCATTTTTTAAAAGCTAGGTAATACAATAAAAGTTAAACTTACCTGTTTTTTCTACTCTCAAGCCCATTACCCTCTCATCTTCTCCAGAAGCAACTATTATGGATTAGAATTAGCTTGTGTTCTCCCAATCCATTTTTAAAAATTATACGTAGCCATGATTATACAGTATTGTATTGTGTTTCATTTTGTTTTTTAATCCAAGTGCTTTTTTTTTCTTTGAGACGGTGTCTTGCTCTGTTACCAAGGCTGGAATGCAGTGGTTCAATCTGGGCTCCCTGCAGCCTCCGCCTCCTGGGTTCAGATGATTCTCGTGTCTCAGTCTCCCGAGTAACTGGGACTACGGACACGCCACCACGCCCGGATAATTTTTGTATTTTTAGTAGACACGGGGTTTCGCCATATTGGCCATGGTCTCGAACTCCTGACCTCAAGTGATCCACCTGCCTCGGCCTCCCAAAGTGCTGGGATTACAGGTGTGAACCACTGTGCCCAACCTGAGTGATACAGGGTCTGGCTCTGTCACCCAGGTGGACTGCAGTGGCGTGATAACTGCTCACTGTAGCCTCCATCTCCCAGGCTCAAGCAATTCTCCCACCTCAGCCTTCTGAGTACCTGGGACTATAGGCATGTGCCACCACACCTGGCTAATATTTTAAATATTTTGTAGAGATCGGGTCCCACTATGTTGCTGGTCTTGAACTCCTGGGTTCAAGCAATCCTCCTGAGCCTCTGCCTCCCAAAGTGATGAGATTACAGGTGTGAGCCACTGTACCCAGCCTTTTAGGTATAATTATTTGTCTTTATTTTATTTTGTTTTATTTTATTTCATTTTTTGAGACAGAATCTCACTTTGTCACCCACGCTGGAATGCAGAGGGGTGATCTTGGCTCACTACAACCTTTGCCTCCCAGGTTCAAGCAATTCTCCTGCTTCAGCCTCCCTAGTAGCTGGGATTACAGGCATGTGCCATCACACCCAGCTAATTTTTGTATTTTGAGTAGAAATAGGGTTTCACCGTGTTGGCCAGGCTGGTGTCAAACTCCTGACCTCAAGTGATCCACCCACCTCGACCTCCCAAAATGCTGGGATTACAGGTGTGAGCCACCATGCCCAGCCTAGGTATAATTTTTTAAATATGTTGTGAGGTAGGGATCTACTTTTGTTTTTCTTCTCATTGTCAACCAATTTCCTGAGCATCATTCATTACTTTATTGCTTCTGACAGAATCATGATGCTGCTCTGAAGTGTGGGAGATCATGAACATGACAAAAATCCACATCCTCAAAGAGCTTACTACTTAGTAAGGAGGCACACAGGGTAAACAAGTAATTACCAAAAATGGCAGCAACAGTTTTTGTAAGGGAAGGAGTTCTCAAAGAACTTAATCTTGTGAGAACTACAAGCAGTTTGATTGTCGGAATTGCCAAACCAAGAGTGTTTATTTATTTATGTTTTTTTTTTTTGAGACGGAGTCTCGCTCTGTAGCCCAGGCTGGAGTGCAGTGGCCAGATCTCAGCTCACTGCAAGCTCCGCCTCCCGGGTTCACGCCATTCTCCGGCCTCAGCCTCCCGAGTAGCTGGGACTACAGGCGCCCGCCATCTCGCCCGGCTATTCTTTGTATTTCTTAGTAGAGACGGGGTTTCACTGTGTTCGCCAGGATGGTCTCGATCTCCTGACCTCGTGATCCGCCCATCTCGGCCTCCCAAAGTGCTGGGATTACAGGCTTGAGCCACCGCGCCCGGCCTATTTATGTATTTATTTATTTTTGAGATAGGGTTTCACTGTCTCCTAGGCTGGAGTATGATGGTGCGATCTCAGCTCACTGTAACCTCTGCCTCCCAAGCTCAAGCAATCCTCCTGCCTCGGTCTCCTTAGTAGCTTGGGCTCCAGGCACACGCCACCATATCTGGCTAATTTTTTTTTTTTTTTTTTTTTTGTAGAGATGGGATTTCGCCATGTTGTCCAGGCTGATCTTGAACTCCTGGGCTTAAGATATCCACCGTCCTCAGCTTCTCAATGTGCGGGGATTACAGGCGTGAGCCACCATGCCTGGCCTGAGTGTTCATTGACGATGAGAGATGGTGGAGTTTTTTGCATCAAATCACAAAAATATACTGTGAGTTTCTTCAAAACAGAGGCTATATCTTACTTATTTTTATTATTTTTATATCTCCAAAATCTAGCAGAAAGAAGGAAAGATATTTGTGTGCCCAGTGAGTTCCCGTAGTGGGAATAGTGAGCTTTAATTAATCTGAGCCCTAGAGAGGAGACTCAGGACTCATTTTTCATTCTTCTGTCTTTGAAGCCTTAGCCCCATATTGGCTGTGGCCTGTGAGGAGTGCTTGATGTTTGAATGGCATTCACTAAGAGTTTGTTACTGCTATTGCTACAATCTACCCCACTTTGAATCCTTTATGACTGTGAGCCCTTTGGAGCACAATTTTTATGGTCATTCATTCAACAGACATTTGCAAATCAGGAACTATATTCTCCCTTTTACATTGGGTACACAGAAATGAATCAGACATGAAACCTGTCCCCCAAGAGCTTACAATTTGTCAAGGGACAAAGAAGACATATCCCATATAATTGTAATATGAGGCACTCTGTTAAAGGCTAAGTGAGGATTGACAGGATGGAGCTGTCACCTTAAGGTGTTTCAGCAGAGGAGAGGTGACATTTGAGCACCAAAGATGCATTAGATTTGGTAAATGGGAAAGAGAAAGAACATTCCAATCATAGGCAATGGCATGAGCAAAATCTTGGAGAAAAGGGAAAAAAACTTTTGGTGGGGAGGGTAAGCAAAAAGACCATTATGGCCAGGAGTATATCAAGAGTCATGGACTCATATTTTCAGGAGCCAGATGGGTAATAAACATGAATAAAATAGACAGGGTTAAATATTTGAAGATATTCCACCTAAAGACATTCAGACAACTTTAAAACTCCTCTCAGCAAGGAATTGTTGAAGCAAGGTGATGGATGCATGAGTTCATTATACTAATATGTGTGTTTTTGCATATATTTAAAAGTTTACCTAAAATGTTTAGCAAAACACGAAGTACAAATACCCATGTGAACTTTTTTTTTTAGAGTTAGGGTCTCACTCTGTCACCCAGGCTGGAATACAGTGGCACCATCATGGCTCACTGCAGCCTCCAACTCCTGGGCTCAAGTGATCTTCCTGCCTCAGTCTCCTGAGTAGTTAGGAATACAGGCACATGTCACCACACCCAGCTTACCAAGGGTTTTGCATAAATCAGCAAGTCTTTGAAGATGTCTAGTAGAGGAATAACTTCATGAAAAGCTAAATGTAGGAAGATTCATTTTAGGAGAAGAAGAAAAAAAGTTGTGTCATATATTTTGTTGAACATTTGTTGCCTATCCTTACCATGTACTAGGCTCTAGTGATATAAAGGTGTATAATTTAAGGCACAATTCATGCCCTTGAGAGCTCACGTATATACAAATCCAACATTAACATCTTAATATATTATTTTGCACTTGCTGCTGTGTTGCCTTCTGGTTGCATTCGAGTTATTTTGTGTTTTTTGGAGCCTCATCAGCTGATCCAAACCTACTCCCTGCCACCACTCCCACCAGGCCCATGTTGGTCATGGACTAACTTGGCCGGGTGCAGTGGCTCACACCTGTAATCCCAACACTTCGGGAGGCCGAGGCTGGTGGATCACGAGGTCAGGAAATCGAGACCATCCTGGCTAACACAGTGAAACTCCGTCTCTACTTAAAGTATAAAAAATTAGCCGGGCGTGGTGGCATGTGCCTGTAATCCTGGCTACTTGAGAGGCTGAGGCAGGAGAATGGCATAAACCTGGGAGGCAACACTTGCAGTGAGCCAAGATCGCACCACTGCACTCCAGCCTGGGTGACAGAGTGAGACTCTGTCCCCAAAAAAAAAAATAAAGAAAGAAATGAACTGACTGCTGCAAATAACTCCTGTTATCACAGGCACGGCTAGTTTGTTTTTCTTCTGTTCTCTTTTTCAGGAGTGATATGAGGATTCTTGCTTTTCTGGAAGCTAACACATAGTCAGTGCCAAAGTAGTGACAGAAGAAATCTTGGGAGGAAGCATTTTTGCCTTGTACTTGAAACAGCTGCTGGGCCACCATGGCTCCTGTGAAGATCAGCCATGTGGTATCATTTTCTTCTCAGGTATATTAATCAGCAGGCATGATTTGTTTTCTTGATAAACTGAAAGGAGTGAAAAAACAGGAGTCTTGGCTCCACTTTCAGGAAACTCCCAATCTAACAGAAGAGACATTGTGAGTTCAGAGTCTAAGAGAAGAAACAGCTCTTGCCCTCAGGTTGTTCCCACAGAAGTGCAGGAAGCGCAAAAGAAGTATTCTCAGAAGTTGAAAGTACACAAAGCAGCACCCTCAGGATTCCAGCCAGTTTGTAGGGCTCTGGCAAAGCTGTAAGACCAGAAACTGCACCAGGATCCTTAGAAGGGGAGTTCGATCATTCTATCATTGAGAACAGGGCAGGGCACTTGAGGTAATCCCAGACTTGTGAGGATATCACCACCACCATCAAGTGTGATCTCAGCCTCCTTCCTGAAAGTTCTACAATATCCCAATTAGGGCTAGATTCTAGGCCCTGAGACCAGGCCTGATCTGATGTGGTGATTCTTAGGGACTTCCCACCCTTTCCTCTCCTGTCACTGCTCTATTTACTCCTACTCGCCCTCTTCCTCTTCTGTTATCCTGGTCTTTCTCAAGGGGTGCCATTGGCATTTGGGGCCATAAGTCTGTATTTTGTAGCAATATCTTTTCCATGATGAGATATTTAGCATCCCTGGCCCCCAGGTGTCTTAGTCATTGTGACAGTCAAAAACATCCCCACACGTTTCAGGGAGATCCTTAGACCAGGCATGGGACTCATGCCTGTAATTCCAGCACTTTGGGAGCGTAAGGCAGGAGGATCTCTTGAGCCCAAGACTTCAAGACCAGCCTGAGCAACACAGGGAGATCCCATTTCCACAAAAAATTAAAAATTAGCCCTGTGTGAGAGCATGTGCTTGTGGACCCGGCTACTCAGGAAGCTATGGTGGGAGAATTACTTGAGCCCAGGAGGTTGAGGCTAACAGTGAGCCATGATTGTGCCACTGCACTCCTGCCTGGGTGACAGAGCAAGACCTTGTATCAAAAAAAAAGAAAAAGAAAAGACCCTTAGAGGATCTTTAGGAACTAATATATTAACCCCTATTCTAAGAAAAATAGTATTACACTTACCCTCCTTACCTGCATGGTCAGGCTAAACAATTTGCTTCATAGACTTTTTATTTTTTTTAGACAGAATCTCGCTCTGTTGCCCAGGCTGGACTGCAGTGGTGTGATCTTGGCTCTTCACAACCTCTGCCTCCTGAGTTCAAGTGATTCTCCTGCCTCAGTCTCCTGAGTAGCTGGGACTATAGGCACATGCCACCATGCCCAGCTAATTTTTGTGTTTTTAGTAGAGATAGGGTTTCACTATGTTGGCCAGGCTGGTCTCAAACTCCTGACCTCATGATCTTCCTGCCTTGGCCTCCCAGAGTGCTGAGATTACAGGCGTGAGCCACCACGCCCGACTGCTTCATAGACTCTTAGCCTTATAAAATGCTAGAGAACATTAGCTAGTTTCAAACTTTGTGTTTTCAGCTGTACTCTGTAGAGAGACCCACTTCTGGAAGTTGAAAGGGAGAAGGGGACAAGTATGTCCTTAGTCCTCCCTACCTGTGCTCTAACCAGAGCTCTCCTTTTATTTATCAAAAAAATATGCACATGTGCGTGTGCACACACACACACACACCAGTGTAAGATTTCAGTTAAAAGGGTTTTATTGCTAAAACAGAAAAGGTTGAAAACCATGAGTCTGGTCTCTCTCTTTCACTTATGGATGAACACATTTAGATTAGAGGGCTCATACCTGTAATCCCAACACTTTGGGAGGTTGAGGTGGAAGGATAGCTTGAGGTCGGGGTTGGAGACCAACCTGAGCAATGTAACAAGATCCCATCTCTACAAAAAAATTTTAAATAGCCAGGTGCGGTGGCTCACAGCTGTAATCCCAGCACTTTGGGAGGCTGAGGTGAGCAGATTGCTTGAGCCCAGGAGTTCAAGACCAGCCTGGGAAACATGGTGAAGCCCCATCTCTACAAAAAATACAAAAGTTAGTCGGGTGTGGTGGCATGCACCTGTAGCCCACCTCCTCAGGAGACTGAGGTGGGAGGTTCCTGAGCCTGGGAAGTTAAGGCTACAGTGAGCTGCGATTGTGCCACTGCACTGTACCCTGGGCAATGAGCAAGACCCTGTCTCAATTAAAAATACAAATTAACTAGGTGCAGTGGCATACACCTGTAGTCCCAGCTACTCACTTAGGAGGCAGAGGCAGGGGGATCACTCAAGTGATCTTTGCAGGGATTTGAGGCTGCAGCGAGCCATGATTGTATCACTATACTCCACCCTGGGCAAGACCCTGTCTCTTAAAAAAAAAAAAAAAAAAAGAAGAAATTTGTTTGTTTGTTTGTTTGATATAGGGTCTCACTCTGTCGCCCAGGCTGGAATACAGTGGCCCAGTCTCGGCTGACTGCAACTTCCGCCTCCCAGTCTCAAGCGATTCTCCTGCCTTGGCCCCCAAGTAGCTGGGATTACAGAAGGAAAGAAACTTAGACCCAGAGAGAGAAAGTAGTTTACTCAAGATCTGTCAACCAAAAAATATCTGACTTTAGGTTAGAACTCATAATTTATATCTCAATATCATTATTATTGATTTTGATTAATCACTTTATATCTAAGCATCAGTTATAAACTTAGAATAAAAATATTTGACTTTCTTATCCCACAGAATAACTATAAAGATAAATAAATGTCCTTGAAAACATCTTGGCTGGGCTCGGTGGCTCACGCCTGTAATCCCAGCACTTTGGGAGTCCGAGGTGGGCAGATCACCTGAGGTCGGGAGTTCGAGACCAGCCTGACCAACATGGAGAAACCCCATCTCTACTAAAAATACAAAATTAGCCAGGGGTGGTGGTACATGCCTGTAATCGCAGCTACTCGGGAGGCTGAAGCGGGAGAATTGCTTGAACCCGGGAGGCAGAGGTTGCAGTGAGCGGAGATCACGCCATTGCACTCCAGCCTAGGCAACAAGAGCAAAATTCCATCTCAAAAAAAAAAAAATCTTATAAATGAAATAGCGTATCATGGTGGTTAAGAGCTCTGCTTTTAGGCCGGGCGCAGTGTCTCACACCCGTAATCCCAGCACTTTCGGAGGCCTAGGCGGGCAGATCACAAGGTCAGGAGATTGAGATCATCCTGGCTAACATGTGAAACCTCATCTCTACTAAAAGTACCAAAAAAAATTAGCCAGGTGTGGTGGCGGGCGCCTGTAGTCCCAGCTACTGGGGAGACTGAGGCAGGAGAATGGCATGAACCCGGGAGGTGGAGCTTGCAGTGAGCTGAGATCACGCTGCTGCACTCCAGCCTGGGCAACAGAGTGAGACTGTCTCAAAAAAAAAAAAAAAAAGCTCTGCTTTTGGCTGGGCGCGGTGGCTCACACCTATAATCCCAGCACTTTGGGAGGCCGTGGTGGGTGGATCACGAGGTCAGGAGTTCAAGAACAGCCTGGCCAAAATGGTGAAACCCCGTCTCTACTAAAAACACAAAAAATTAGCCAGTCATGGTGGTGAGCACCTGTAATCCCAGCTACTCAGGTGGCTGAGGCAGAGAATTGCTTAAATTCGGGAGGCAGAGGTTGCATTGAGCTGAGATTGTGTCACTGCACTCCAGCCTGGGTGACAGAGTGAGACTCTTGTCTCGGAAAAAAAAAAAAAAAAAAAAGAGCCCTGCTTTCAGAAACCTGGGAATTCTGCTTTGCTTGGTTATTGAGCCTATGGCCTTCAGTAAGTTTCTGAACCTCTCAGCTTCAGTACTGATCTGTTAACTTGGAAGTAATAATAGTAACCACCTAAGAATTGTTGTGAAGATTAAAGGAGGTCATTTGGTAAATGAGATAGAGAAGAATGATACCTGTAAACCACTTGGCACATGATAACAGAATTCCTATGGCCTCCCATCTAGTGCCTTGTCTATCATGTTAGGATGACTGGGACGGTTTGGAGTTTTAGGGACCCCTCATTTGTGGGCATCCTTTTTCCCTTGGGCTCAGTGAGATTCCTGATTTTCTCCTCCTCTCTTACTTAGGATCCCAGGTATCCTGTAGAGAACTTGCTAAACCCAGATAATCCAAGGAGACCTTGGCTCAGCTGCCCTCAGGACAAGAGTGGGCAACTGAAAGTAGAACTACAGCTGGAGAGGGCAGTGCCCATTGGCTACATTGATGTGGGTGAGTTCTCTGTGGCCTAGGAACCTCTGAGGAAGAATACAGGAATGATAGTCCCCTCTAACTACTCCACTAGCGTGTCTCAGTTCATTCTGGCTGAGCAGCCTTTATGGAATAAGTTTTACCTGGGTGTCAAACGGAAATGTGGCCCTTGCCCTTGGAGCAGATCTGTGTGGAGAACTCCAAGGGCTCTATTCACGTAGAATACAATGTGAATGGTGCTCCTCAAATTATGCAACATAACTACCATGCTTTGATCTTAGTGGTTTGGGTAAAACCTTAGGACACTGAGGTAATTATAAATCCCGGCCAGGCACAATGGCTCATGCCTGTAATCCCAACACTTTGGGAGGCCAAGGCGGGAGGATCCCTTGAACCCAGGAGTTTGAGATCAGCCTGGGCAACATGGCAAAATGCCGTCTCTACTAAAAGTTCAAAAATTAGCCAGGTGTGATCGTGCACACCTGTAGTCCCAGTTACATGAGAAGCTGAGGTAGAAGGATCATCTGAGCCCAGGAGTTTGAGGCTGCAGTGAGCTGGGATAATGCCACTGCACTCCAGCCTGGGCAACAGTGAGACCCTGTCTCACAAAAAATAAAAATAAATCACAACAAATAGAACCTGCATACACCTGTAAATGTCAGTGTCAGGAGGATGCTGGAGAGATGAACTGTGCAAGGATAATCCAAGAAGGCTGAATAGGAGTTTAGGGATTGAGAAGATTGACCTTAGAATTCTCTGGAATCTGGAACTGTCAAGTCCACTGGTCTGTTTCGTCAGGACAGAGAGATGTCAGGCTCCCTAGCAAGGAATTAAAAGAGACAGAATTTAGCGCTCTCTACCAGGGCCAGAGGACAGAGAAGCAACAAGTCTCTTTAATCAGGGGAAGGGTTCTGGCTGGAAGGAACATGGTGAATGTGTGACATTGGTATTTAGTGGACTGGAGTCTCATTCCACTCCAGTTACTGGCTCCCTGTGGGACTCCACATATCGATAAACCTTTCTGGCTTTCAACTAGCTGTGAAGTAGAGAAGTGACCTCCTTCCACCCTATTCCTTTGTCTTCAGATGTCTCATCCCTCTTAACCTTCTCTCAACCTTTTGTCCCCAGGTAACTGTGGCTGTGCATTCCTGCAAATTGATGTGGGCCGTTCTTCCTGGCCCCTAGACAGACCTTTCGTCACCCTGCTCCCTGCAACCATGCTAATGTCTCTAACTGATTCAAAGCAGGGGAAGAACCGCTCTGGGGTCCGCATGTTTAAAGATGGTAAAGAGGGCAAAAGCAGAAAAGATGGGGGTGGTCTTTATGAGAAACAGAGATGCAGTACTAAAGAGGGCTGTGAGTGCTATTAGGTGTAGACTGTGAGAGGGAGCCTGTGCAGGGGCTTAGTTATATCTGTTGGGGGCAAAGGGTGGTTAAGGAATGGTGTGCTTGTGTGTGAGATCTGTGTGCTGAGGATGCATGCTAGCTGGAGAGATGGAGATTTATGAACTATTTATATTTATACATAACTTGTGGTTCAGTAGGGCCCAATATATAGCACACACACACTTGTTGATTATTTTTGTGGCCGGACGCGGTGGCTCACGCCTGTAATCCCAGCACTTTGGGAGATCGGGGCGGGTGGATCATCTGAGGTCAGGAGTTCGAGACCAGCCTGGCCAACATGGTGAAATCCCATCTCTACTAAAAATACAAAAATTAGCCGGGCATGGTGGTAAGCGCCTGTAATCCCAGCTATTGAGGAGGCTGAGGCAGAAGAATTGCTCGAACCTGGGAGGCAAAGGTTGCAGTGAGCCAAGATTGTGCCATTGCACTCCAGCCTGGGCGAAAAGAATGAAACTCTGTCTCAAAAAATAATAACAATAATAAGTTTTTGTGGGTATAAGTGTGGATGTAGTATAGATGTTTTTTGTTTTGTTTTGTTTTTTTGAGACGGAGTCTTGCTGTGTCACCCAGGCTGGAGTGCAGTGGCGTGATCTCGGCTCACTGCAAGCTCCGCCTTCCGGGTTCACACCATTCTCCTGCCTCAGCCTCCCAAGTAGCTGGGACTACAGGCGCCCACCACCACGCCTGGCTTTTTTTTTGTATTTTTAGTAGAGACGGGGTTTCACCCTGTTAGCCAGGATGGTCTCGATCTCCTGACCTTGTGATCCGCCCGCCTCGGCCTCCCAGAGTGCTGGGATTACAGGTGTGAGCCACCACGCCCGGCGGATAGATGTTTATGTAAGTGATGGAAGGCTACATAGTGGTTATAGTTATATAGTATATAATGTTTACTGAATTCTGTTTATACAAATCTCTGTTCACTAGGCACTACAGAAAAAACATAAGATCTGATTCCTATCCTCTAGGAATGTACGGTCTCATAAGGATTTGTCTGTTTTTAAGTTGGAAGTATTTGTAATGTTGTAAAGGAAGAGTGACATTGGAGGGGCATATGATTTGGAGGAAGTGAAGTACTGACTGGACAGTGTTAGGAACTAAAGATGTGGAGGGTTTGTGATATCGGAATGTGATACTGTGAGCATGTAGAGCACGTGGTGGTGGTGTGAGGGAGGTTGAAGTCTTATGATCCAGGAAGGGTTGATATATATCTCAGGTAATCCACTGGGCCCTTACTCTGCAGGTAACTTCTTAAAATGAGATATTGATGAGGTCCCTGGAGAAGGAATAGAATTCATGCTGAGAATGGTGTGGAACTGTGACAGAGGAATGATGACGAGAAGGCGAGGGACTGGATATGAGAATGCCCTGACTGGCCTGCTTGGCATTACCATACCCTGAGCACCTGAGCCTAAGGGGACATTTACTGATGACCTCCTTCTTCCTTTTGTTGGAGGTTACTCTCTATAGCTCCTTTCCTTAGTATTGACCTTTTCGTCCTCTTTTTCTCCCATTTATGCATTTCCATTCCCCACTTATTTTCTTTCTCTTTTTCCCTTGAGTTGATTTCCTGGCTCCAGCCTCAGGAGAGTTATGGGATCGACTTCGCCTGACCTGCTCCCAACCCTTCACGCGTCATCAGTCCTTTGGCCTGGCCTTTCTACGGGTGCGTTCTTCTCTGGACTCCTTAGATGACTCTGTGTTGGGTCCCTCAGCCCTTGTGAGCTCTGTGCTGAACAAGGTATGTATGATGGTGGAGTGAGGATTTAATGTTTGCCCTTCCTTTGCAGGTTTCTGGTTAAGAAGCTGGTGCTTGTTTGAGGCATAGACACACCCACACATACACACACACACACAAATACAAGTATCAGTGGGCTTGATACCCTTTCTTACAGGTAAGAGTGAACTCCTCTCTCTCACACAAGGAATAAGGAAATGAGTGAGCCTTGGATACAGTATACACAAAACTTTTGGACCATTTGCTCTTTAGCCATAAATAAATTATTCTTGGATCCAAACTTAACTTCGTACTTTATTTCTAAGTTATTGGGTGACTGTAGCTTTTATCAGACTTTTCCTTTGAGCACTGTAAGCCCCAAAGCTCCCGTGTAGTTTCTCTGTCATTATTCCCTTAAACAAAGTTATATCTTTACATGTGTGTTCTGCAGTTTCATTTGTTCCCCTGCTTTTCTCCCTGTACAACACAATATAGGCATACCTTGAAGATGTTCCAGATTTGGTTCCAGATCATGACAATAAAGCAAGTCACACACATTTTTTGGTTTTTCAGTGTATATAAGCCAACAATTATCTGAACCTTCAGCGAGTCTCACACTGTTGCCCAGGCTGGAGTGCAGTGGTGCGATCTTGGCTCACTGCAAGCTCCGCCTCCTGGGTTCATGCTACTCTCCTACCTCAGCCTCCCGAATGGCTGGGACTACAGGTGCCTGCCACCATGCCCGGCTAATTTTTTGTATTTTTAGTAGAGACAAGGTTTCACCATGTTAACCAGGATGGTTTCGATCTCCTGACCTCGTGATCCGCCTGCCTCGGCCTCCCAAAGTGCTGGGATTATACACTTGAGCCACCGCGCCCGGCCAGCGAGTCGTAATCTTTTTGCTAGTGGAGAATCTTGCCTCAGTGTTGATAGCTGCTGACAGATCAGGGTGGTTATTGCTGAAGGTTGGGCTGGCCATGGCAATTTTGTAAAATAAGACCGTTAAGTTTGCCACATCAATCTACTCTTCCTTTCATGAAAGAGTTCTCTGTAACATGTGATGCTGTTTGATAGCATTTTAACCACAGTACAACTTCTTTCAAAATTTGAGTCAATTCTCCCGAATCCAGCCACTGCTTTATCAACTAAGTTTATGTCATAGTCTAAATCTTTTTTTATCATTTCAATAATGTTCACAGCATCTTCACCAGGAGTAGATTTCATCTCAAGAAACCACTTTGCTCATCTATAAGAAGCAACTCCTCATCTGTTCAGGTTTTATCTTGAGATTGCAGTAATTCTGTCGCATCCTCATGTTCCATTTCTATTTCTAGTTCTCTTACTATTTCTTTTTTTTTTTTTTTTCTGAGACAAAGTCTCGCTCTGTTACCCAGGGCTGGAGTGCAATGGCATGATCTCGGCTCACTGCAACCTCTGCCTCCCGGATTCAAGCAATTCTCCCACCTCGGCCTCCAGAGTAGCTGGGATTACAGTCACACAGCACCACGCCTGGCTAATTTTTTGTATTTTAGTAAAGATGGGTTTCACCATGTTGACCAGGCTAGTCTCAAACTCCTGGCCTCAAGTGATCCACCCGCCTCAGCCACCCAAAGTTCTGGGATTACAGGCGTGAGCCACCGCGCCCGGCCTGCTTCTCATACTATTTTGTGTCGCATTTGCAGTTACTTCCTCCCTTGAAGTCTTGAAAGCCCACAAGAGGGGAATCAACTTCTTCCAAACTCATGTTAATGTTGATATTTTGACCTCCTCCCATGAATCACCAGTATTCTTAATGGCATCCAAGATGGTAAATTATTTCCAGGAGGTTTTCATTTGCTTTCCTAGATCCATTAGAGGAATCACTATCTATATGACAGCTATAGCCTTACAGAATATATTTCTTAAATAGCAATGCTTGAAAGTTGAATTACTTCTTGATCTGTGGGCTGCAAAATGGATGTTATGTTAGTAGGCATGAAAACAACATTAAGCTCCTTGTTCATCTCCATCAGAGCTCTTGGCTTAGATGCATTACCAGTGAGCAGAAATGTTTTGAAAAGGAATCTTTCATTCTGAGTACTAGATTTCAACAGTGGGTTTAAAATATTCAGGAAACCATGCTGTAAACCGATGTACTGTCATCTAGGCTTTGTTGTTCCATTTATAGAGCACAGGCAGAGTAGATTCAGCATAATTCTTAAGGGCCCTAGGATTTTTAGAATGGTAAATGAGCATTGGCTTCAACTTAAAGTCACCAGCTGCATTAGCCCTAAAGAGAGAGTTAGCTTGTCCTTTGAAGCCAGGCATTGACTTCTCTTCTCTGGCTATGAAAGTCCTAGGCGGCATCTTTTTTTTTTTTTTTTTTTTTCTTTTGAGACTGAGTCTTGCTCTGTGGCCCAGGCTGGAGTGCAGTGGCGCAATCTTGGCTCACCACAACCTCCACCTCCCAGGTTCAAGCAATTCTCCTGCCTCAGCCTCCCGAGTAGCTGGGACTATAGGCGCACACCACCACACCCGGCTAATTTTTGTATTAGTAGTAGAGATGGAGTTTCACCATATTGGCCAGGCTGGTCTCGAACTCCTGACCTTGTAATCCACCCGCCTCAGACTTCCAAAGTGCTGGGATTACAGGCATGAGCCACCACGCCTGCCCGGCATCTTCTTTCAATAGAAGGCAGTTTCATCTACATTGAAAATCTGTTGTTTAGTGTAGCCACCTTCATCAGTGATCTTAGCTAGATCTTCTGGGTAACTTGCTATAGCTTGTCCATCAGCACTTGCTGCTTCGTCTTGCATTTTAATGTTAAGGAGATGGATTTTTCTTCCTTAAACTTCATGAACCAATCTCTGCTAGCTTCAGTCTTCTCTTCTGCAGCTTCTTCACCTCTCTCAGCCTTCATAGAATTGAAGAGGGTTAGGGCCTTGCTCTGGATTAGGCTTGGGATCAGTGTGTATCGTGGCTGATTTGATCTATCCATGCTGTTAAAACTTTATCCATGTCAGCAATAAGGCTGTTTTGCTTTCTTATCATACATGTTTTCACTAGAGTAGCACTTTTAATTTTCTTCAAGAATTTTTTCAGCTGGATGTGGTGGCTCACGCCTGTAATCCTAGCACTGTGTAAGACCAAAGCAGGCAGATCCCTTGAGCTCAGGAGTTCAAGACCAGCCTGGGCAACATGGCAAAACCCTGTCTCTACATAAAATACAAAAATTGACCGGGCCCAGTGGCTCATGCCTATAATCCTAGCACTTTGGGAGGCCGAGGCAGGTGGATTGCCTGAGCTCTGGAGTTCAAGACCAGTTTGGGCAATACGGTGAAATCACGTCTCTACTAAAATACAAAAAATTAGCCGAGTGTGGCGGCGTGCACCTGTTGTCCCGGCTACTTGGGAGGCTGAGGCAGGAGAATTGCTTGAACCCGGGAGGCAGAGGTTGCAGTGAGCCAAGATCGTGCCGCTGCACTCCAGCTTGTGCAACAGAGCGAGACTCCGTCTAAAAAAAAAAAAAAAATTATCTGGGCATGGTGGCACATGCCTGTAGTCCCAGCTACTTGGGAAGCCAAGGTGGGAGGATCACTTGAGCCTGGGAGGCAGAGGTTGCAGTGAGGTGAGATTGCACCACTGTACTCCAGCCTGGGTGACAGTGAGACCCTGTCTCAAAAAAAAGAATTTTTTCTTTGCATTTACCACTTGGCTAACTGTTTGCCACAGGAGGCCTAGCTTTCAGCCTACCTTAGCCTTCTTTAGCCTTTGCTATTCCTTTCTTACTAAAGCAGTCATCTCATCCCTCTTATCTTTCTCTCGTGGCTGTGCTTTCCTGCAGATTGATGTGGGCCGTTCTTCCTGGCCCCTGGACAGACCTTTCATCACCCTGCTCCCTGCAACCACAAAGTGAGAGACATGCCACTCTTCACTTCATTTGAATAGTTAGAGGCCATTTTAGGATTATTAAATGGTCTAATTTTGATGCTGTTGTATCTCAGGGAGTTGGGAAGCCTGAAGAGGGAGAGAGACAGGGGAATGACCAGTCAGTGGAGCACACATACAATGTTTATCAATTAAGTTTGCCATCTTAGGCTAGGCACAGTATCTCATACCTGTAAGGCTGAGATGGGAGAATCATTTGAGGTCAGGTGTCTCTGAAAAAAAAAGACCTTGTCTCTTAAAAAAAAAAAAGAAAGAAACAGGCATGGTGGCACACATCTGTAGTCCCAGCTACTTGAGACTGAGGCAGGAAGATCACCTGAGACCAGGAGTTTGAGGCTGCAGTGAGCTATGATTAGTGCAGCTGCATTCCTGCCTGGGTGACAGAGCGATACCCTGTCTCAAAACCAAAAAAAAGTTTACCATCTTACGTGAGCACAATTCGTGGCACCCCCAAAACAGTTACAATAGTAACATTAAAGATCACTGATCGGCCGGGCACGGTGGCTCAAGCTTGTAATCCCAGCACTTTGGGAGGCCGAGACGGGCGGATCACGAGGTCAGGAGATCGAGACTATCCTGGCTAACACGGTGAAACCCCGTCTCTACTAAAAAAATACAAAAAATTAGCCGGGCGAGGTGACGGGCGCCTGTAGTCCCAGCTACTCCGGAGGCTGAGGCAGGAGAATGGCCTAAACCCGGGAGGCGGAGCTTGCAGTGAGCTGAGATCCGGCCACAGCACTCTAGCCTGGGCGACAGAGCCAGACTCCGTCTCAAAAAAAAAAAAAAAAAAAAAGATCACTGATCACAGATCACTGTAACAAATGTAGTGATAATGAGAAGATTTGAAATGTGAGAAATACCGAAATGTGAGAATTACCAAAATGTGACGCAGCCACAGGAAGTGAGCACATACTGTTAGCAAAACGGTGCCGATAGACTTGCAGCGTTGTCACAAACCTGCCTTTTTTTTTAAGCACACAGTATCTATGAAGCACAATAAAATGAAGTACGCCTGTACTCCTAAGATAAGATATATGGATTTCTAGCCCTGAGGTTATATCAATTTACTTCGATTTGCTCAACCAGGCTTCTAGTTTTTTTCTTAAGCCTATTCTGACTCCTCTTGCTTTGTTGTTACACTTGTTTATCTTTCTAAGCCAGTACCCTCCATCATATTTCATTCATAAAAAATGAGTGTTTTATCATACAAAGCTAGAGTCATGGAATTTTAGAGATCATCCAACCCCCACCATCTCATTTTCCATCTCAGATAGGAAAACTTCTATATGTTCAGAGTCCTACAGTGAGTCAGAACAGCATAAGGACTAGGTCTCCTGTCCCTACACTCTGCCTACACTACACACTCTGCCTCTTGTGCACACAAGAAACTTTCTTAGAAGTTTCAAACCTTTCACAACCAAAAGAATCCCAGTTCACATGAGCAAACTTCACAAGAGTCAATCCTTTTGAGGTTCCTGAGAAGAAGAAGAGGCAGCACTGGGAAGAGAAAATGAAGTTAGAGCAGAAAGAACAAGAGTAGATCCTTTTGTCGTGCAGTTTTAGGAGAGATCCAGAGAGCTAAGACAAAGTCAAATTTGGTCTGAGACTACTCTTCCATTGTGGAAAGGGCTAAAAAATGTAAAAGCACCGACAGTGGCAGTTCGGTGTGCCCTACCAGGTTCCACAGCTGACATGAGTGGAGCTCGATCTCTGTGATCCTGCCTAGTCAATAAAATGAAGCTCCATGAGATTAGGAACCTGTCTGTCTCGTTCTGTAATGCATTCCTGGCACCTAGAACATTGCCCAGAGCAAAGTAGCCTTTTAGTGTAAATGTTCATTATATAAGTGACCTTTTAAAGGGGAGTTGTAGATAGAGTCACCATAAAACTTATCATCCAAACCAGGACACTTTAAGGGCAAAAGAGAATGCTATTAATAATTACACTAAGTCCAGGCACAGTGGCTCATGCCTTTAATTCTAGCACTTGCAGAGACCAAAGTGGGAGGATCATTTGAGCCCAGAAATTCAGGACCAGCCTGGGCAACATAGCGAGATGCTGTCTCCACAAAAAAAGTATTTATTTATTTTTTTATTTTTATTTTTTTATGTTTTTGAGATGGAGTCTCACTCTGTCACCCAGGCTGGAGTGCAGTGGTGCGATCTTGGCTCACTGCAAGCTCCTTCTCCCAGGTTCATGCCATTCTCCTGCCTCACCCTCCCCAGCAGCTGGGACTATAGGCACATGCCACTACGCCCAGATAATTTTTTGTACTTTTAGTAGAGACGGGGTTTCACCATGTCAGCCAAGATGGTCTCCATCCCCTGACCGTGTGATCTGCCCACTTCAGTCTCCCAAAGTACTGGGATTACAGGTGGGATTACAGGAGTGCAGTGGCGTGATCACTCACTACGACCTCCACCTCCTGGGTTCAAACAATCCTCCCGCCTCAACCTCCCAGTAGCTGGAACTACAAGTGCATACTACCAGGCCCAAATAATTTTTTTTTTTTTAAAGACAAAGTCGGGGAGGGCACAGTGGCTCAAGCCTGTAATCCCAGCACTTTGGGAGGCCAAGACAGGCGGATCACGAGGTCAGGAGATCGAGACCATCCTGGCTAACTTGGTGAAACCGCGTCTCTACTAAAAATACAAAAAATTAGCCGGGTGCGGTGGCGGGCACCTGTAGTCCCAGCTACACAGGAGGCTGAGGCAAGAGAATGGCGTGAACCCGGGAGGCGGAGCTTGCAGTGAGCGGAGATTGCGCCACTGCACTCCAGCCTGAGCGACAGAGCGAGACTCCGTCTCAAAAAAAAAAAAAAGACAAAGTCTCGCTCTGTCGCCCGGGCTGGAGCACAGTGGCATGATCTCAGCTCACTGCAACCTTCCACCTCTATTTTTTATAGAGACCAAGGTCTCACTATGTTGCCCAGGCTGGTCTCAAACTCCTGAGCTCAAGCAGTCCTCTTGTCTCAGCCTCCCACTGTGCTGGGATTACAGGCGTGTACCACCACACCCAGCCTCTACAAAAAATTTAAAAATTAGGTGCAGTGACTCATGCCTGTAATCCCAACACTTTGGGAGGCCAAGGCGAATGGATCGCTTGAGCCCTGGAGTTTGAGACCAGACTGTGCAACATAGCAAAACCCCATCTCTACAAAAAATAACAAATAAGGCATGGTGGTGTACGCCTGTAGTCCCAGCTACTCAGGAGGCTGAAGTGGTAGGATCACTTGAGCCTGGGAGTTCAAGGCTTCAGTGAGCTGTGATTGTTCCATTGCACTCCAGCCTAGGCAACAGAGCTAGACCCTGTCTGAAGAAAAAAATAAATAAAAATTAGCCAGGCATGGTGGCCCATGCCTGTCGTCCTAGATACTTAGGAGGCTGACGTAGGAGGATCACTTGAGCCCAGGAGGTCAAGGTTGCAGTGAGCCATAATCATACCACTACATTCCAGCCTGAGTGACAGAGTGAGGCCCTGTCTCAAAACATAATAATAATAATTATCATTATTATTTTTATACGGAGACAACAGATACAAGGTAGGACTATTCCAGGCAAACCAGTACCTATGTTCACCCCAGTTTTAGGATAAACAAAAGTTTCTCAGGGTTCTTTTCCATTTTGGCCATCTACATTACCCTGCACTTCTAGGACCATGGTGGGATGGAGGTCAAAGGGAGTCAGCAACTGCAGAGCCTTGTCAGAAGGGTATTGAACATCAGCAGCAGGGTGAAACATACATGCAGGTACTTCGTGAAACTGTAGCGAAGGAATGACCTGAAACATTTCAGCAAGAGACAGATGCTACATGTAAGCTGGGATTACAGATTGATGGCACTCAGTTTTATAATTTAGGATGCCTAAAACGTCATAGACTTTTTTCCTAATGAATCATTTTAATTGGTATGTTATAGTGAAAGCAAAACATAGGGCTTTTAACTCTGTGAAACGGGGTTATTATGATCACCAGTTTTCTCGTAAGAAAAGCACAGAGAAATTTAGTGGGGTGACCCAGGTCACACTGCCAAATAAGTCTTGAAGTGGATTTGAACCCGGGCCACTTGATTCCAACTAATCTTTGCTCAGAAGCTAATAATTAATCATTTTATAATAATTAATTTCCTGATAATCTCACTTAGAGTTAAGGTTAAAATAAACTATTTCTACACACCTATCTAGTTACCCTTTCTAGTAGCATTCACTGTAACATTCATGAGACAAGGTAAAGAAAAAATGAAAACCCCGGAAAATTAAAGAAAAAATTTCAGGATTATTGCTAGGTCCAAGAAAAGATTGTAATGGTAATTAGAAAATATTAAAGAGTTAATGAGAATGAAAATACTACTCAAGCTTGTAGAATGAAGCCAAAGCCATGCTTTACAAGAAAGACATTTACCTTTAAAATAACCTGTGATAGAAGAATCAGAGTTGAAAATTAAAGACAAAAATTTTTTTACGGTAAGGGAAAAAGGAAATTTCTATAAATAAAAAAGGAAAAAGGAATTAGGAGGCCGGGAGCAGTGGCTCACACCTGTAATCCCAGCACTTTTGGAGGCCGAGGCAGGCAGATGACTTGAGGCCAGGAGTTCAAGACCATCCTGGTCAACATGGCAAAACCCTGTTTCTACTAAAAATACAAAAATTAGCTGGCTGTGGTGGTGCACGCCTGTAATCCTAGCTACTCAGGAGGCTGAGGCACAAGAATCACTTGAACCTGAGAGGCGGAGGTTGTAGTGAGCTGAGATCACGCCACTGCACGCCATCCTAGATGGCAGAGTATGACTGTGTCTCAAAA
Source organism: Papio anubis (assembly GCF_008728515.1). NCBI lineage: Eukaryota > Metazoa > Chordata > Mammalia > Primates > Cercopithecidae > Papio > Papio anubis. The sequence goes on along the minus strand of NW_022162317.1, from coordinate 21,907 downwards.
AAGAAAAAATAATTAGGGGCCAGGTGCAATGGCACATGCCTGTAATCTCAGTGGTTTGGGAGGCCGAGGAGGGACGATCGCTTGAGCCCAAGAGTTTGAGACCAGCCTGTGCAACATAGTGAGACCTTGTCTCTACAAAAAAATTTTTTTAATTAGCTGGGCATGGTGGTGTGAGCCTGTGGTCCCAGCTGCTCGAGAGGCTGAGGTGAGAGAATTGCTTGAGCTCCAGAGTTCAAGGCTACAGTGAGCCATGATCCTGCCACTGCATCCCAGCCTGGGTAGAGCAAGACCCAATTTTTTTTTTTCTTCTTTTTATTTGAGACAGGGTCTCACTCTTGTCACCTTGCTGGAGTGCAGTGGTGCAGTCACAGCTCACTGCAGCCTTGGCTTCTGAAGCCCAAGAAGTCCTCCCACCTCAGCACCTCAGCCTCCCAAGTAGCTAGGACCACAGACATGTACCACCATGCCTGGCTAATTTTTTTATTTTTTTATAGACAGGGTCTTACTATGTTGCTCAGGCTGGTCTGAAACTCCTGGGCTCTAGCAGTCCTCCCACCTTGGCCTCCTAAAGTGCTGAGATTACAGCCACGAATCACTGTACCGAGGCTGAGATCCCGTCTCTTTTTTAAAAAGTAGGGGTATAATCACAGATAAATTGAATTTTGGCAAAGAATTAAGAAACCAGCATACTACGATATAAATAAAATCTCTATGCAGAAATTATTTGGGAGATTATTGCACATAGACATTTCTGGAGCAAGGAGGTTATAAAATGCCTGTGATAGGTATGGTGGCTAATGCTAGAGACACATCTATATGCATACATACACACACATCTCTTTATAGATGGCTAGAAATTGTGGCTTAAAATTGGTAGGTTTTTAGTTGCAAGTTAACAAAATTGTTCACAAAATAAATCATACTAAAAACTAAACAATATTATTTGATAATATTTAGAAGGAAATAATGAAATAAACGTCCCCAAAAAGTTCAGTCATTTGAGTAGTTTGACAGTTTGAGTAGGCCCTGGCACTAGGTAGCAGTGTCCCCTGGTGGTGAATCTTGGTATTTCATATCTCTCAATTTTTTTTCCTCAGGGTTCTGATGCTCAGGAGTCTGGTCCTAGCCCCTGGCTAGCTAATCCTTCCATCCGGAGGACATTCTTCCCACATCCCCATACGTATGTACTTGACAGAGTGGAAGTCTCCCAGCCACCTCTCAGGTCTTTCTCCTGGAAAAGAAATGCTATCAAGTCACTGACAAGCACACAAGACCAGCCTGGGTTCACCAAATTAATCACATACTCTAGGCCTAACCCTATCTGTATATTAAACTAGCTTTCTTGCTTAAATGCCATTGACATGAGTGAACAGAATAAGACCTATATTTCAAGTGGAACCAAGTACTCTCTTTCCCTGCAGGGATACCAAGGAAATTTCAGAGCTCAGGAATATCCTAACACAGATGCAGCCAGGGACTCTGGGGCGTTCAGCCCACATGGTGCTTTCTGCTGCCCGCAGGGTGCCTCCAGTCAGTGTGGCAAGTCCAAAGAACAACCATGCAGAATCAGGTTCCAGTCCTCCAGACAGGGCAGGTGAGTCCACATGACCTGTTCCTTCCTGTCCCTAGCAATGCCCTTCCTCCCTGAATCTACCATTGCTATACAGGGATGGCTCACTAGTGGAACTTCATGTGATAGAAAAGATAATTGTTGGTGTCTTGTTACCAAAAGACAAATCAAATATTGTATGGTAATTGAAAGAGCACTGGCCTAGGAATCAGCAATCCTTATCTCTTTGGGCCTCAGCTGTCTACCACAGAAGGAAAGATGTAGTTTATTATTTTAAGAGAAAGAGACTAGAAGGGAACTCATAATTTTTGGGCACCTACTATAGGCTGGGCCCTGGAGCTATGAAAGCACTTTAAAATATATTAAATGCTATACAAAGTGTTTCATAAATTCAGGATAACCAGACGAATGGAAGTTGATAGTTTTTATTGTCACTCATTTGACAGATATTTATTAAGCATCGTTTGTGCCAGGCTCTGTGCTAGACATCAGGGATACCGCAGTAAATAAAATAGCAATGCTCCTTCCCTAGTGGAGAAACACATGTCAGTGTCACACAAATAAATTTAAATCTTCAAACTGTGATGAGTACTGTCAAGGAAAAGCATAATTGGATGACTGGATGTAGATTAGAGAATCCAGGGAAAGTGCCGCATAGGAATTAGCATTTCATCTAAGACTTGGAAGAGTGAGAAAGGCACACTCTTTGCCTCCAGGCAAAGAGGGTAGAAAGAATATTCTTAGAAGAAGTAACATCACATGTGAAGACTGTTTTGTTTAAGAGCTATATTTAATGAGCATTTCTAATACAGAGCCCAGAGCAGAGGAGCAAAACTCTGAGAATGATGTGGGCAGAATGAAAAGAAGGAAAGTGCAGCACCAAAGGTAAGTAGATCAACATGAAAGACCCAAATCACCTCCCCAAACCTTATTGCCCTTTTGCAGCTGTCCTTACCCCCAGTCTTGTTTCATTAAGGTCAGAGAGTATCCTTGTGTCTGGGTTTAACCTGTGGGTCTAGACCTAAGGGCATTGAAGAAAAGATATCCTTGTCCACATGTTGTCAGGTTTGGAACTAGGCAAAGAGGCAGTCCTGTAGTGAACCAGAATCTGAAGATGAGTATGCTGTATTTCATGGGCTTCATCAAAATCTAAATCTTTGGCTGGGCACAGTGGCTCACGCCTGTAATCCCAATACTTTGGGAGGCCAAGGTGGGTGGATCACCTGAGGTCAGGAGTTCAAGACCAGCCTGGCCAACACGGCGAAACCCTGTTTCTACTAAAAATACAAAAATTAGTCGAGTGTGGTGGTACGTTCCTATAATCCCAGCTACTCAGGAGGCTGAGGCAGGAGAATCGCTTGAACCCAGGAGGCGGAGGTTGCAGTGAGCTGAGATCACACCATTGCACTCCAGCCTGGGCAACAAGAGTGAAACTGTCTCAAAAAAAAAAAAAAAAAATCTGAATCTTTTCTGCTTCAAAGGACACTGTCAAGAAAGTAAAAGACAACCCATAGAATATGGAGGAAAGTATTTGCATATCATATATTCAGTAAGGCTCTTTTTTTTTTTTTTTGAGACAGAGTCTCGCTCTGTTGCCCAGGCTGGAGTGCAGTGGTCAGATCTCAGCTCACTGCAAGCTCCGCCTCCCGGGTTTACGCCATTCTCCTGCCTCAGCCTCCCGAGTAGCTGGGACTACAAGCGAACGCCACCTCGCCCGGCTAGTTTTTTGTATTTTTTTTTTTTTTTAGTAGAGATGGGGTTTCACCGGGTTAGCCAGGATGGTCTCGATCTCCTGACCTTGTGATCCGCCCGTCTCGGCCTCCCAAAGTGCTGGGATTACAGGCTTGAGCCACCGCGCCTGGCCCAGTAAGGCTCTTTTATCTAAAATATATAAAGAACCTTTACAAGTCAACAGTAGAAAGATACCCTAATTTTTAGAATGGACAAATAATCTGAATAGAATTTTCTCCAAAGAAGATATATAAATGGCTATTAAGCACATAGAAGATGCTCAACATCATTAGCCATCAGAGAAATGCCAATCAAAACCCCACAATGATTATTTCACACCTGCTAGGATGATGTAATAAAAAAGATGGACAATAACAAGTGTTGGCAAAGATATGGAGAAATTGAAACTCTCATACATATTGCCAGTGGGAATGTAAATTAGTGCAGCTGATTGGAAAACAGTTTAGCAGTTTTTCAAAATGTTTATATGGAGTTACCATATGACCTAGCAGTTCAGCTCCTAGGTGTATACTTCCAAAGAATTGATAACAGGTGTTCACACAGAAACTTACAGGCAAATGTTCAGAGCAACATTATTAATAATAGCCCAGAAATCGAAACAACCCAAGTGTCTATCAGCTGATAAATAAAATGTGGTATATCTATGCTGTGGAGTATTACTCTGCCATAAAAAAGGAATATAGTACTGATACCTGCTCCAACATGGATGAACCTTGAAACCATACTAAGTGTAAGAAGTCAGTCACAAAAAACCATATAGTATATGATTTCATGTCCAGAATAGGCAATTCAAACCACTAAAGTAGATTAGCAGTTACCAGAGTCTGGTTCAGGCTTTCTTTTCTTTTCTTTCTTTTTTTTTTTGAGACAAAGTGTTGTTCTAGCACCCAGGCTGGAGTGCAGTGGCACAATCTCGGCTCACTGCAACCTCCACCTTCTAGTTCAAGCCATTCTCCTGCCTCAGCCACCCAAGTAGCAGGGACTACAGGTGTACACCACCACACCCAGGTAATTTTTGTGTTTTCAGTAGAGATGGGGTTTTGCCATGTTGGCCAGGGTGGTCTTGAACTCCTGACCTCAGGTGATCCATCTGCCTCGGCCTCCCAAAATTCTGGGATTACAGGCATGAGCCACTGCGCCCAGCCTGGGTTCTGGGTTTCTTTTGGGAGTAGTGAAAATGTTCTGGAATTACATGGTTGTGGTTACAGAACTCTGTCAATACAGGGTTTTGAATTGAATTTATATATATATAAACAATTGAAAATTGACGGAGTTGTGCTTTCTCACTCAGTCTGGAGTGCAGTGGCGTGATCTCAGCTCACTGCAACCTCAGCCTCCCAGGTTCAAGCTGTTCTCCTGCCGCAGCCTCCCAAGCTGGGTCTACAGGTGCACGTCACCACACCCAGCTAATTTTTGTTTTTTGTTTGTTTGTTTGAGATGGAGTTTTGCTCTTGTTGCCCAGACTGGAGTGCAACGAGGCAATCTCAGCTCACCACAACCTCTGTCTCCCGGGTTCAAGCGATTCTCCTGCCTCAGCCTCTTGGGTAGCTGGGATTACAGGCGCCCGCCACCACTCCCAGCTAATTTTTGTATTTTTATTAGAGACAGGGTTTCTCCGTCTTGGTCAGACTGGTCTCAAACTCCCAACCTCAGGTGATCCCCCCACCTCGGCCTCCCAGAGTGGTGGGATTACAGGCGTAAGCCACTGCGTCCGGCCTAATTTTTGTATTTTTAGTAGAGACAGGCAAATGTTGGCCAGGCTGGTCTCAAACTCCTGACCTCAGGTTATCCGCCTGCCTTGGCCTCCCAGAGTGCTGGGATTACAGGTGTGAGCCACCACACCTGGCCTTGAATTTATATTTTTAAAGAGTGAGTTTTACGGTATGTGTACTATATTTCAATTAAAAAATAATAACGCAAGGGCGATAATGGAATCTCTGTTCTCAGATGTTCAAAGGTTAAATGTCTTCCCTCAAGTCTGGTACATCAGGTGGGAAAACCAGGACCCCAGCCCAGGGTTTCTAGGTCTACATTAACTCTTCTGCATTATTTTTGCTCTGATTCCAGGCTCCTTCAGCCCTTATGGCCTCTTACTAATAGCTGGTCTTTAACTGTTCTTTCTCACAGGCCTGTATCCAACTCTAATTCTCGGCCAAACAGGAGGGAGACAGCAAGAGCAAGGCAAAAAAAACAGCACCGACCCCAGGCCCAAAGCAGTGGTGACCAGGATAGTGGACTGTGCCCGATTTGTGCAGGTAAGATGCTTGTGCACAGGGAGTTGTTGTATGACAACTAGGCATTCCTTGAGGGAGGAATGGGAGATCTGAGAGTACTGCCAAGAAACATTTGAATTTGGAGTGCTGGCTTCTGTCATCTCTGCAGCTCTCAGGTGTGGAACTGTATTTTTAGTCAAGTGTAATTCAAGACAAGTGTGTACTGAGCACCTGTTCACACTGTGCCGGCTAAGCTGAGGAAGGGACATGGGCCCTGCCCTCTGGCGAAGCATGAAACCAAACAATGTAAAACACAATCGGAGAGGGCCTAGAACTTCCTTCGTAACTTTTTCCTATATGTCCAAATGCTGGTTGCTGTTTCAGTCTCTGTTCAAATGGTTCTTCTTGGCCAAGTGTTCTCTTATCTGCCCAGATCATCTTTCCCAACTAAGCTTCTGCAGGATTCTCTGATTCCCTTGGACTTAGCACTTCTCACTGTCTGCTGTGTATCAATGTTATTTGTCTTCATAGCTTATCCAGACTTCTTGGGGTGACATCCTGCCTGGGAGCAGGCCATTTTGTTTACCTCCTTCTCTCCCCAAATAGGCTCCTTCAGGATTGAGATTCTTCCCCAGCATGCTGCCACTTGTGGAGAGACCTCCCCACCTCACCCAGCTTCTCCCTCCTCATCATCTTCGTCCCAGTCTGTACTGTGGGTGTCCTCCCCAGAAAGTTCACCCCCTGTCTCCTGGGTTCAGTGCCCTATCTGCCAGTTGCAGTTCTCAGCAAGAGAAATAGAAGAGCATGCCAGTATATGTGGGGACTTCTCTCAGGCATGAGCCATGAGGTCCTGTGGTTTTACCCCACCCTCTAAGACTGAGATGGGGACTGAATAGCTTGAGAGCTAAGAAAGGCTGATGAGGCCGAAGCTCCCTCTCTCCTCCCCTCCACTCATTCCCTCAGGACTCTGCCTGAGGGCACCTCTGTGCCTAGCCTGATCCTCATTCCCAGTTGTCAAGGCTTCTGTGACCATGGCATCTGATTCTCCTAAGGCCAGCTCTGTTCTTTTCCCCCTTGGAAGTCTCCTTGGAACTTTTGGGCCTTGGGACACCATCCAGAATGTCTTTCCCTCTGTGAGTGGTGCACATTCTCATGCCCATTTTCCTGAAAGGAAAACCGAGGCCTAGTGAAGAGCAAATGCTGCCGGACAGATAAAATCCTGTGGTGTGCTGGGAATGTGCATATGGGTTTTGAGCACGAGGCTGACATCCAGCATCTCATGAATTGAGCTCTCAGTCTCCTTTGTGGGCTCCTGTCCTGGGTATAATCAGGTAATGGTGATGCTATGTGACACTAAGCAAGTTATTTATTTTAGCATCCAGAATTAACAGAGAAAAAAATCTCCCAACCTCCCGCTCACAGAACTGTGATAGGGACCAGATTGGTTAATGAGTAAGGAGTAGTTCTAGGCTTGGCTGTAGAACCTTGGGCAGATCCCATTCCTCATCTACACAAGGAGGTGGTTGGACCAGAGGATGTCAAAGGTTCCCTCAAGCTGTGATATTCCAAATTCTGTTCCCACCTCCTTGAGCAAATATGTCTTCTCTCCCCTTTCCCAGAAGATTTCACTCTGTGGTACTAACACCCGTTCCCCTGGTCCCCAGGGTATAGAGCAGAGGGGGAGCAGCTGGTCCTGCAAAGAGAGGGCCCAGGGCAGGGTTTTGAATAGATAGGAAAGAGGATGCTAGGCACAGTCAAGGAAAAGACTGAGCAGGAGTTCAGTCCTTCGGTCCCTGCCAGCACAGGTGCCTGCATAAGTAGGCACAACCACAGACCCCATCACCGTAAGAAGCCTGCTCCCCTACCTTCTCCTATTCTGCTCCCGTTTCTACCCATGAATAAAACAAAAGATTGGCCCAGAGGCACTGCAGGGGCATCCTAGCTGCCAAGCAGGTGGCAGACATCACTATGTAGGTGGGAGAAGAGCCCCTGGAACCCTGATCTTGGACCCAGAAGAGAAGAGCAGTGAGGATGGGGCCAGGCCTAGTAGAAGACAGGGACGAGGCAGTGCCAAGGGGGAGAAAGGTCCCCCAAAGCAGGGGAGGGCAAAGCGGGAGGATTGGTGAAGAAAGAGGATATTGGGATTCTGCTGGGGTCCTGGTCAGAACTGAGGGGCTTGACAAAAACCCAGTTCAAAACTCACACAAAACCCTCCTGTGTGGACATGTCCGGGCCTGCCCTTGGGAGAGGCTCTGGGACTTTGAGAGGAAGGAGCATCTGGGAGATGAAGTCAGCAAGAGGGGAGCTGGGTCTGAACAGATCCTGTGCACCTGTATGTGGGGTTAGGCTGCCAGGGCAGCCCACCCCTGCTTTAACCTACCCCTGCTCAAGGTACCCACAGGTAGCCCTGCTGTTGGGGGGCTCCTGTGAGGGTGGAAGTCAAGCTGGGGAAGGGGCCCCCAGTCAAACTCAGCTGAGGAAGGGGCCCCCATTCTCTCCCCAGTGGGGGAAGAAAAGAAAGCCCCCACTGTACAGTCTTGATTTTCCTAACCTGAGAATCTACACAATAAAATGATGAATAAGACAATATTTGCCAGTGTGTATTTGGGACAAGGAAGAATATAATGGTGGCTGGATATAGAGGGTTAAGTGCTAGAACATGGAAGGGTGAAAGAGGCCCCATCACAAAGGGGGTTGAAACTCAGGGTCCTAGCCTCTCCACTCCTTCATCCACCAACAGCCTAACTGGACTGAGATCATGAACAGGAAGCTCAGGTTCCCACCTCCACTCCTGGCTGCCATCCAGGAGGGCCAACTGGGCCTTGTGCAGCAGCTGCTGGAGTCAGAGGTTAAGGCCACAAGCAGTGGGCCAGGTGGGCCCCTGCACAATGTGGAAGAGGCCAAGGAGCACTCCTGGAGGGAAGCACTCAACTTGGCCATCCACCTGGGCCATGAGGCCATCACTGATGTGCTGTTGGCCAGTGTCAAGATTGACTTCCGCCAGACCCATGAGGCCCTGCTAGTGGTAGTGGACACAAAGCAACCAGCAGTGGTGCATCGCCTGCTGGCCCACCTGGAACGGGAGAAGGGTCGCAAAGTAGACACCAGGTCTTTCTCACTGGCTTTCTTTGACTCATTAATTGATGGCTCCCGCTTTGCACCTGGTGTGACTCCTCTCACCCTGGCCTGCCAGAAGGACCTGTACGAGATAGCACAGCTGCTCATGGACCAGGGCCACACCATTGCCTGGCCCCACCTGGTCTCCTGTGCCTGCCTCAAGTGCAGCAACGCCCGCCGCTATGACCTGTTTAAATTCTCTCTGTCCTGCATCAACACCTACCGTGGCATTGCCAACAAGGCCCACCTCTCACTGGCCAGTGAGGATGCCACACTGGCTACCTTCAGGCTTAGCCGTGAGCTCAGGCACCTTGCACGCAAGGAGCATGGTTGGGCCTGTGGTGGGTGTTCTGGGAAGTTTGGAAGTCACAAAAAGAGGACGAGGCCTGGCCTCTGTTCTCAGGAAACCTCTAGTTTGATGGGGAGTCAAGAATCCCCCCAAGAGAATTTCATTCTAATGGCAGAGAACAGCCACTCCAGAGGGGCCTAGTCTTATGGGGGAGGCACAACCCTACTCCAGGGGAGCCCTGGGTCTGTCTGAGGGAGAAGAGAGAACAGAAACAACTAGAAAAACAGCTGGACAGACTTGGAGATGATGTTCAGTAGAATACATCACGTCTGAATACCTGCTAGGTGTTCCCACCCGGAGCATGGTGTGTTGCGGCTCTCAAGCGTATGATCACAGCAGGGAAAAGTCAGAGAGAGGGGACAAGGTGCTCCCAGTATGCTTGTCTTCATTCAGTGCCGCTGTGAATGGTGCTAACAGGGCTTCCAAAGCCCAGAAAACAGGTCAGGAAAGCCACAGCTGTTGTGTTCAGGGAGGACTCCTTGGAATAAGTAGCATTAAGCTGAGCTACGGAAGTGGGTGGTTACATACAAGTGAAGAGGAGCAGGGAGGGTATTTGAGATAGGGCTACAGTCCACGCAACGGCTCTCAGGTAGTGAAAGTATACATGGTGATGAGTGAAGGGGAGACACTGCAGGAAGGACTGAGAATGCATGAAGAGGAGCCTGGAGGCAGGGACTAGTAAGGGTCCTGGAATGCCGCCAGTCCAGTATGTCCATCCCTCATCCCCTGACGGATCCTGTGTGTCAAGCTAGACTCGATCCCCATCCCCATCCCCAAGATGACCATTAGGTGGGGAAACCAACACGAATGTTAAAATACAGGGCTAAGGAGGTTGTGACCCGGGGTGGTGGAAGGATAGGAGAATGAAAAGCCCCCACTGCACAGCTAGCAGGAAAGGGCAGTCCTTTCCAAAGGACTTTCCCTCCATTCTCATAGCAGCCTAAGAGACAGTCATAGCAGGAAGTATCATCCCCACTTTATAGCAGAGAAGCTGAGGCCTGGGAAGGGGAAGTACCTTGCCCAATGTGATACCACCTGAGGACAGTGCTGGGATTCAGACCTCACCTCCTGAAAGCCATCCCCGGATGCTCTCTAGGGTAAGAGCCTCAAGTAAAACCCAGGAGATAATGGATAAATTGGAGCCAAGGACTGCCTTAGGCCAGGCACGGTGACTCATGCCTCTAACCCCAGCGCTTTGGGAGGCTGAGACAGGAGGATGAGGAGGCCAGGAGTTCAAGACCAGCCTGGGCAACATAGCAAGATCTCATCCCTATTTTTTTTTTTTTTTAATTTTTTTGGAGACAGTTTCACTCTTGTCACCCAGGCTGGAGTGCAGTGGCGCAATCTCAGCTCACTGCAACCTCCACCTCCGGGGTTCAAACGATTCTCCTGTCTCAGCCTCCCGAGTAGCTGGGATTATGTGCCTGCCACCACGCCCAGCTAATTTTTGTGTTATTAGTAGAGATGAGGTTTCACCATGTTGGCCAGGCTGGTCTTGAACTCCTGACCTCAGGTGATCTGCCCGCTTCAGCCTCCCAAAGTGCTGGGATTACGGGTGTGAGCCACCACGCCCACCTATTTTTTAAAAATAATAACTAGCCAGGCATGGTGGCTCATGCCTATATAATCCCAGCACTTTGGGAGGCCAAGGCAGGTGGATCACCTGAGGTCAGGAGTTCGAGACTAGCCTGGCCAACATGGTGAAACCCCATCTCTACTAATAACACAAAAAAATCAGCTGAGTAGGCCGGGCACGGTGGCTCACTCCTGTAATCCCAGCACTTTGGGAGGCTGAGGGGGGCGGATCATGAGGTCAGAAGATGGAGACCATCCTGGCTAACACGGTGAAACCCCGTCTCTACTAAAAATACAAAAAATTAGCTGGGCGTGGTGGTGGGCGCCTGTAGTCCCAGCTACTCGGGAGGCTGAGGCAGGAGAATGGCGTGAACCCAGGAGGCAGAGCTTGCAGTGAGCCGAGATCGCACCACTGCACTCCAGCCTGGGCAATAGAGCGAGACTCCGTCTCAAAGGGGGAAAAAAAAATCAGCTAGCGTGGTGGCACATGCCTGTAGTCTCAACTACTCGGGAGGCTGAGGCAGGAGAATCACTTGAACCCGGGAGGCAGAGGTTGCAGTGAGCCGAGATCATGCCATTGCACTTGAGATCGTGCCATTGCACTCCAGCCTGGGTGACAAGAGTGAAACTCTGTCTCAAAAATAATAATAATAATAATTAATAAATAAGAACTGCCTTATTCATTTCTGCATCTCCTAAAATTGCCAACGCGAGTTCTCTTATAAGGTAGGTGTTCCAATAAATTAAATGAGCACATGAAGGGTGTAAGGAGTAGGTGTAAAAATGGGACAAGAAACAGATTAGAAGAGGAAGGAAAAGAGACAGAAAAAATGACAGAGGGGTTTGGGTTGAAGTGACTTAGTGATGAGGTAGCAATAGCGCTAGATAAGCAAAGTGACCCTGGAGGTACCTCATTAGAGCAAGAAGGATGGGCGAGGTGGCAAAGAAGAAAGAAATCAATGCCCTAGTGACACCAGATGTAGGAAATGATGGTGCAAGGGCAGGACAGAGGTGGCCTAGGCCCACTATTGGTGGGCGTGGGGGGTAGGGAGGAGTAGGCTGATTTAATGGGGTTGGGTCCACAGGGTGGTAGGCACACACGGACCTGCTTCCCTAAGCCTGAGTACATTGCCCTGGAGTCACCGAGCCAGGACTATGGCTTTGAGCTGCTGGGCATGTGCCGGAACCAGAACGAGGTCACTGACCCGGCTCAACCACCCGGCCGAGGACAGCGAGACGGAGCCCAAGGCTGAGGGCCTGGGCCTAGCCTTTGAGGAAGGCATCCCCAACCTGGCGAGGCTGCAACTGGCCGTCAACTACAACCAGAAGCGGGTCAGCTGGGCCATAGCTATATCCCCTCCCTGTCCTTTTCTCTTGCCCTGCCACCTCTAGGTCTCCCTGACCCAGCCCTAAGCAACTCCTTTTCCTGCCCTCAAGACCCTCTCAGGCCTTGGTCCTGAGCACCCTTCTGTCTAGACCCTTGGCCCTGTGGGTCCCCTCCCTTCTTACCTTCAATATAAGCCTGTAACCTCTCCCCAGCCCTTGAAAGACCCATTACCCACCAAGACCTCACCTCAGACCAGGACATCTGGTCTTAGACAGCTTTATCTTTGACCTGAGTTACTTGAATCCAGTCTTTCTGTTCAATTCCAGTACATCACTCTATAAAGCAAGATAAGACTAGGTCTCTCAGGCCTTAAATATCCCCCAAAAGATTCCATTATTGCCTGTCTCCTCAGACATCTTCCCCTCTAAGCTAAAGACAGACTCCTTGTTTAGCCTCCCCCAACCCCTTGCTTCTCATCTCATCCACCCTCAACATCCACCAGGAACTTAACCAAAAACCTTCTTTCATAATGGCTCCCCTGGCCCTGTCTCCCAATACAGCAAACCCTGGTTTCCCTCTTTTGCCTTCCTCAAGACCATCTAGGCTAATGTCCCATATCTCTAAGAAGGCCAGGGACCCTGGGGGTTCTGGGTCTTGGGTCCCCAGTTCTACCCACCACTGTCTAACTTAGACTCAAGAATGTAGGGTCCAGAGAGTTCAGGAAAATCTTTGAGTTCAGTTTCCCCTCCATCAACCAAAGCCTAGAGAGTGATGGGTCTGCCCATGGTCACATGACAAGCAAGTTGACTGATGTGGGGAGAAAAGAAGGATTGTTCGATCTCTGTGGCAAGGAAGGAAGTGCTGTGTACCCAACTGGCTCCCCCATCCTCCTCCTTGCCTGGTGGCCTCCCCCTCTGCTTATGCCCCATCTCTGCTTAGTTTGTAGCACACCCCATCTGCCAGCAAGTCCTGTCCTCCATCTGGTGTGGGAACCTGGCTGGCTGGCGTGGAAACACCACCATCTGGAAGCTCTTTGTTGCCTTCCTCATCTTCCTCACCATGCCCTTCCTCTGCCTTGGCTACTGGCTGGCACCAAAGTCCCGGGTACTAAGAATAAGATTAATGACAACTGTCACTTATTGAGCACTTGTTTTATGAGGCCCTGGGCTAGACACTTGGTGAATATAACTTTGTGTGAATGTTTCCATTAAGTAGCTGGAAGTGCAGCCCTGAGGAAGGCAGACGTTCTGCTTCAGGGGTATAGGGTAGCAACCTGAGGCACAGGGAAGGGCAATGCTCTTTTTGTCAAAAGTACACAGGAAATAGTGGAGTCAGGATTTAAACTGAAGTGTCTCTGCCTCCAAAACCTTAATCCTATTAACAGCCCTATATTCCCCTAAAGACAGGCCCACCCCGACTACAAATTCCATGGGAGCCCTTCATCCAACCAATATGTCCTTGAGACCCAACTGTGAGCCAAGCATGGTGCCTGGCACTGGGGTTATGAAGAAAAGCCCTGTTCCTGCTGAGCAGGTGAGGAATAGGGAGAGGGATGTTCCAGGAAGCAGGAGCAGTATGTGTGAAGGCCTGGGAGAGGGAGAACCCAAAGTGTTAGAGAAACTGAAAGGAGTTAGATCAGGAGTGGTGGAGAAGCACTCAGGGGCCAGATCTCACAGAGCCTTATAAGCCACAGAGGATAGCAGCCATTGTAGGATTAATGAGGCGAGTCCCCCATCAGTCTTGTGTTTCAGAAAGTGCCTTCTACTAGGGGTGTGAAAGGTGGGCTGGGGATGCAGGGCAGGAGTTAGAGAGACTGGTGTGAGAGGACAAGCACATAGAGATGTCTCATATTCCCGGCCTGGGTGACCGGGTCATTTTATGAGGTGGGGACACAGAAGAAGATGGAAGAGCAAGATAGGATAGAAGATGATGAATTTCTTTATTTTTTATTTATTTATCTATTTATTTTTGAGATGGAGTCTTGCATTGTCGCCCAGGCTGAAGTGCAGTGGCAGGATCTCGGCTCACTGCAACCTCTGCCTCCCAGGTTCAAGCAATTCTGCCTCAGCCTCTCGAGTAGCTGAGATTACAGGTGCCCACCACTATGCCCAGCTAATTTTTTGTATTTTTGGTAGAGATAGGGTTTCACTATGTTGGTCAGGCTGGTCTTGAACTCCTGACCTCGTGATCCGCCCACCTCGGCCTCCCAAAGTGCTGGGATTACAGGCATAAGCCACCGCGCCCGGCCCATGAATTTATTTTTTAACATGGTTGAGTTTGAAGAGCCTGTGGGGCCTCCAAGGGAAAGTTACTTTACCTCTGTGATCTTCAGTTCTTGGGAGAAAAAAAAAAAAAGCCGGGAATAATGTCTACCTCATATGGTTGGAAAGGAGATGACAGATATGAGTCTACGGCCTGATATGTAACACATTCTCAATGTATGTCTGAATAGTGCGTGACTGAATCTGAGAAAGGGGAGTCACGTGGGTGGAGCAGTCTAGAAGGGCTTGCAGGAGCGAGAGACACCCAGGACTGAGAGCCCTACTCCCATTCCTTCCCTTGGAAGCTGGGCCGCCTGCTAAAGATCCCAGTACTGAAGTTCCTGCTGCACTCCGCCTCCTGTCTGTGGTTCCTCATCTTCCTGCTGGGAGAGTCCCTGGTCGTGGAGACACAGCTGAGCACCTTCCGTGGCCGCAGCCAGAGTGTCTGGGAGACTTCACTACACATGATTTGGGTCACAGGTATAAGTGTAGGACCCTTTATTTGTGGCAGTGTCCCTTAGGGGCCCCCCTTCCTGTCCTTCACAATAAGCACCCCAACAGGGGGATCCTGCTTTGTAGATGACCCCTGAACATATAACCAGACCCCTCTGGGCTGTAACACAGTACAGGACCCTTTCCCTCATGCCTAGTCGGGGACCTAGCCCTGTGGTAGACTCCCTGAGCAAGGACCCCTTCTTCCCCCTCCCTGGCATCAGTCACTACCTAGCCTGGAGGTTTCTGTCCTCTCACAAATAAGACCCTGGTCCACAGTGCGAGGTGGGAACATACCTTGGTGTCATGGCAGCCCCCAGGTACTGCAAGACAGGCTCTCCTGGAGGTCATGGAGCAGAAAGTCTCACAGACCAAATGAAAAGACTCAAATCATACAGCGAGTTAAATCCGTAAGTGGTGTAATTATGATGGTGTTGTAATGAGGATCAGAGTTGAGGTTTGAGTGGCTGGGGTTAGGGGGGTGGTGCAATGGACAGAAGGTACCTGGAGCCAGGCATGGTGGCTCATGCCTGTAATCTCAGCTACTCAAGAGGTTGAGGTGGGAGGATTGCTTGAGGCCAGAAATTCAAGACCAGCCTGGGCAACATAGAGAGACTCTATCCCTTAAAAATAAAAGAAGATTGGCCGGGTGCAGTGGCTCACGCCTGTAATCCTAGCAGTTTGGGAGGCCGAGGCACTCGAATTGCCTGACCTCAGGAGTTCGAGACCAGCCCAGGGAACATGGTGAAACCCCGTCTGTACTAAAATACAAAAAATTAGCCAGGCATGGCAGCATGCGTCTGTAATCCCAGCTACTCAGGAGGTTGAGGCAGGAGAACTGCTTGAACCCAGGAAGCGGAGATTGCAGTGAGCCGAGATTGCTCCAACCTGGAGACAGAGCAAGACTCTGTCTCCAAACTAAATAAAATAAAATAAAATAAGATAATAGTAATAAAAGAAGATACCTTGGCCCAAGACTTGATCTATGGGAGAAACACAGTGACAGTTATGTTTGGCCACAGCTGTAGCTTGCCAGTTATCCTGATGAGCTGCTATTACTTTTATATGCATTATTTGGGCAGAGGACATGTGGAAAGAGAACGGCTGGTGCCAGTGGGTAGCTGATTTAAGATCTCATGAATACTGAGGGCCTCATATGCTTCAAGCATATTCAGTGTATCATGAATATTTAGAGTCTGTCCATCTCTTTCTATGTATGTTCACACACACATACTCTACTAACTTTATTTGTTCAACATGTCACCAAAGTAACTAGCCTATACTTAACACATAAGTCTCATCCATTCCATTTGTTTTCTTTTCTTCTATAGCAGAACTGAGTATTCACAAACAATTTAGCAAATGCAGTTTATAAGAATCCCCAGAGCTTCAGCCAGCCTCTGGCCCGTCAGCTCAGCAGGCCAAATTGGTGGCGCCTTCCTCGGCTGTCCTCCTCTCATTTAGCTCTGGCTTGGTTAGTGAACTCCAGAGCCACCAGTATACCAAGTCCACTGCTCCACCCTGTACCAGGCCAGTCAGTGATGCCAGAAAGGAAATCTGGTGCAGAAACTTTAGGGAAAGAAACTAAGAGCAGCCCAAGAGGGAAAGTTTCTCATCCTATTTACTAAACGTGGATTGACCTATGCTGAGTGGAGAGGAAACCAATAGAATTCCTACCCATGGGAGAAGAAAAGTCTTAGAAACATATGAAACAAACCTATTTATTCATGTAATAAATGTTTCTTGATGCCCTATCATGAGTGAAACCCTAAGAGTACATGGAAAAGTTCAACATGGCCCCATCCATCCAACACATATTCACTGAGCGTGCACCCCACCCTCACGAGGCATTCCTGCTCTACAGAACTGATTTCAGTTCCCGACCACATGATATTCACATCTGTCTAGGCCTTTGCTCATTCACTTTTTCTAGAGCACTCGCCCCTTCCTGCACTGCCCCTTCACCTGGCTGGCTCCCACTCCTCCTTCAGGTCTCAGCTTAAATGCCACTTTTGGAGAAGGTTTCCCTGGCCCCTAAATCAGGGTTAGGGTCCATTCCTAAACACCCATAACAGTCCCTCTGTCCCCCTGCTCCTTAGTCTTAGCATTTACCACACTGTATGAGACCCACTTGGGTTACCCACTGTGTTCCTCACTGACTGTAAGCCCTGGGAGGGCAGGGACTGTCTTATTCACCAGAGGTTCCCACTGGCACATGGTAGGAGCTTACTAAATGTTTGTTTAGGCCGGGCGCAGTGGCTCACGCCTGTAATCCCAAGACTTGGGGAGGCCGAGGCGGGTGTATCTCCTGAGGTCAGGAGTTCGAGACCAACCTGGCCAACATGGTGAAACCCTGTCTCTACTAAAAAATACAAAAATTAGTCAAGTATGGTGGCATGTGCCTGTAATCCCAGCTACTCGGGAGACTAAGGCAGGAGAATTGCTTGAACCCAGGAGGTGGAGGTTGCAGTGAGCCAAGATAGCGCCACTGCACTCCAGCCTGGGGGACGGAGAGCAAGACTCTGTCTCTCTCTCTCTCTCTCTCTCTATATATATATATATTTTTTTTTTTTTTTTGTGTATTTGTTTAATTTGTTCTGGACACCAGGGACAGAGATGAGTGGACATAGTCCCTGCCCTTGAGGGGCTCCAAGTTCAGGGGGAGGCAGGGTAGAGACAGACCTGTGGAGCGATATCCTGCAGTGCCCCGTAATGATGGGATCACAGAGATATGAGCTGTGAGAACACAAAACCCCGAGAAATTCACTCCACCTGCTTAGGGAAGGCTACTTGGAGGAGATAACATGTGACCTAGGCCACGAAGGTGAGCTGGGCTTCCAGAGGATGTGGAAGGACATTCTAGGCAGAGGAAACAAACAGTGAGTGGAAAAGCACATGATTGTACCCAGGGAATGAGAAGGGTGCAACTTGGGCAGGGCCGCCTAGCTAATGGGGTCCAGCTCCCAATACCCCCAGCCCCAGGTCTGGTACTGGGCCTCACTGGAACACAGGTAGCCTGAGCAACCTGAGAATTTGGAGCCCCTTCAAGTCGATACTCTGTATTTTTTTTTAACTTTTTAAAAATAGTTTAACAGAGGCTGGGCGCGGTGGCTCAAGCCTGTAATCCTAGCACTTTGGGAGGCCGAGACATGGATCACGAGGTCAGGAGATCGAGACCATCCTGGCTAACACGGTGAAACCGCCTCTACTAAAAATACAAAAACTAGCCGGGCGAGGTGGCTGGCCAGTCCCAGCTACTCGGGAGGCTGAGGCAGGAGAATAGCGTAAACCCGGGAGGCGGAGCTTGCAGTGAGCTGAGATCTGGCCACTGCACTCCAGTCTGGGCGACAGAGCGAGACTCCGTCTCAAAAAAAAAAAAAAAAAAAAAAAAAAAGTTTAATAGAGATGGGGTTTCACCATGTTGCCCAGGCTGGTCTCAAACTCCTGGGCTCAAGCAATCCTCCTGCCTCGGCCTTCCAAAGTGCTGGGATTACAGGCGTGAGCCACCGCACCCAGCCTCAAATCAATATTCTTCAATTATTTGTCCAGTATTTACTTGGTGGAGGGCACGGAGAAACAAATTTCAGTCATTCTGTCCTAATAAACAGGCTGTCCCAGGTGATACTCACTTTCTGAGTGTCTGCTGACTGAGATCATTGGTGCAGTCACGCCAGCAGTGTCTGCATCAGCAAGGAGTCTTTTTTATGTTCACATAAGATCACTTGTTCCGGAATAGATTACATGTTTACATGTCATTGACCACCCCATAATGTTTTAGCACCCCACTGCCATTCATAGGTTCCCCTGCCTCGTAATCTAGCTCTGACATAGAAGGAGAAGTTCAGTCCGATCCTGTCCTGGGCTCCCTGCCACCCCGCTTCAGGCTTCCTGTGGTTTGAGTGCAAGGAAGTGTGGATTGAGGGCCTGCGCAGTTACCTCCTGGACTGGTGAAACTTCCTGGATATGATCATCCTGTCCCTGTACCTGGCTGCCTTCGCACTGCGCCTCTTCCTGGCTGGGCTTGCCCACATGCACTGCCAGGACCACCTCCCAAGCAACTGCCTGCCACTATTTCACCACGGCTGGTGAGTGTCCCTTCAACTCAGCCCTGAATCCTCCAGTTCTTCTTTCTTGGCTCTTGGCTTCCAGCCACAGCCCCCATTCCACCCCGCACAGAACGAAGCAAGTGGCACACCGAGGATCCCCAGTTCTTGGCTGAGGTGCTCTTCGCTGTCACCAGTATGCTCAGCTTCACCCACCTGGCCTACATTCTGCCGGCCCATGAGTCGCTGGGCACTCTGCAGATTTCCATCGGCAAGATGATCGATGACATGATCCGGTGCATACCGGCTCTGCTCTGAGCTCTGCTCTGAAGACTCCATTTGACTTCCTTCCAAAACTCCCCAGCTCTTGGGTAACACAGGAATCCTTGACCTGCGTTCCTCCAGAGGCATGCGCTCCAAAGACCCCTGAAAATTACAGGCAAAATTTGGAGGGTAAATGTATATTTTTCTGCAGAGAGGGTCTACAACTTACATCTAATTCTCAAACAGGCCCATGACCCCAGAAAAGATTACGAACCATAGATAGCAGAAAGAGCCCTTGGTTGGGAGTTCCAGTCCCAGTTCTGTCAGTTTCCATGACCCCTCTGTGGGCCTCAGTTTTCCCATCATTAAGGAAAAAGCGATGGCACTGGACTTAGGGGTCCCTTTGGGTCCTTTCCACTGGGCAGCTGCTCTTTGAACCCCTGACCTTATCTGGCCTTCTTGGTCCTTATCACCTAATCATGTCCAGCAAAACCTGGCCTCTCACCTAATCAGGGCCTGTAGTTAATGCCTGCCTCCCTGGGAGTCCCCAGCCTGAAGCAGGACTACAGTGAATGTCCTTGGTGGGAAAAACCTTAGCTGCATCTATTAATATTAACAACTTTAGCTCAGCTTGGCTTGGGGTAGAACCTCCCACCCCACCCAGGATTCTTCTGGCCTCCCCGTGGCAGGCCAACTCATTCTCACACGTGGCTCTGACTCTTCTGATGATAACTCCTGTTCAGTGGGATTCTGACTCCCAGCTGTCCCTGTGTCATTCCTTTAGAATCTCAGCATCTCATTCCCTCCCTGAGAGACCACTCCATCCTCAGCTTTGACTGCTTGGACTTAGTACCCTTTATTCTTTTTTTTTTTTTTTTTTTTTTTTTCCTGAGACGGAGTCTTAGTCTGTCGCCCAGGCTGGCGTGCAGTGGCGCAATCTCGGCTCACTGCAAGCTCCGCCTCCCGGGTTCACGCCATTCTCCTGCCTCAACCTCCTGAGTAGCTGGGACTACAGGCGCCAGCCACCATGCCCGGCTAATTTTTTGTATTTTTAGTAGAGATGGGGTTTCACCATGTTAGCCAGGATGGTCTCGATCTCCTAACCTCATGATCCGCCAGCCTCGGCCTCTCAAAGTGCTGGGATTAAAGACGTGAGCCACTAGGCACAGCCTCTATTGTTAATAATAACCAAATTTAGCCAGGCACAGTGGCTCACACCTGTAATCCTAGCACTTTGGGAGGCTGAGGTGGGCAGATCACTTGAGGTTAGGAGCTCGAGACAAGCCCGGCCAACATGGTGAAACCCAGTCTTTACTAAAAGTACAAAAATTAGCTGGGTGTAGTGGCACATGCCTGTAGTACCAGCTACTTGGGAGGCTGAGGCAGGAGAATCGCTTGAACCCGAGATTGAGAGGTTGCAGTGAGCCAAGATGGCACCACTGCACTACAGCCTGGGTGACAGAGCGAGACTCCATCTCAAAAATAAATAAATAAATAAATAACCTGCTGGACGCGGTGCCTCGCGCCTGTAATCCCAGCACTTTGAGAGGCCAAAGCGGGCGGATCACCTGAGGTCAGTAGTTCAAGACCAGCCTGGCCAACATGGTGAGACCTTGTCTCTACTAAAAATATAAAAAAATTAGCCGGCCGGGCGCGGTGGCTCAAGCCTGTAATCCCAGCACTTTGGGAGGCCGAGGCGGGCGGATCACGAGGTCAGGAGATCGAGACCATCCTGGCTAACATGGTGAAACCCCGTCTCTACTAAAAATACAAAAAACTAGCCGGGCGTGGTGGCGGGCGCCTGTAGTCCCAGCTACTCGGAGGCTGAGGCAGGAGAATGGCCTGAACCTGGGAGGCGGAGCTTGCAGTGAGCCGAGATAGCGCCACTGCACTCCAGCCTGGGTGACACAGCGCGAGACTCCGTCTCAAAAAAAAAAAAAAAAGAATGATAATTAATGTTACAATTTTAGGAACAATTATTAAAGTATTCAGAAAAACATGATTAATATTGTGCTTACAATTAATGCCAAAATTATGTATAAACTTGTGGTTCTGCCAATAAAATATTTCTTTGTATACAGTGTTTTAAATTGATTTAAATAGAAGACAAAGTGATGAAGTGCTAAAATACGTAAATGAAACACGCACTTGTATGTTAATCACTACACTATTAATAATAGCAAGGATGGAATCAACCCAGGTGCCTATTAATGGTAGTTTGAAAGAAAATATGGTATACACACTCCACAGAATACTATGCAGCCGTAAAAAGAAATGAAACCATGTTCTTTGCAACAACATTGATGGAGCTGGAGGCCATAATCCCAAGCAAATTTAATGCAAGAACAAAAAACGAAATACCACATCTTCTCACTTACAAATGTGAGTTCGATTTTGAGCACACATGGATATAAATATGAGAACAATAGACACTGAGGACCACTAGAGGGTGGAAGGAGTGGGGGTTGGATTAAAAAACTACCTGTTGGGTACTATTCTCACTATCTGAGTAACAGGATCCCTGCCCCAAACCTCAGCATCAGACAATATTCCCTGATGTAACAAATCTGCATGTGTAATCCTGTATCTAGAGTAAAAGTTGAAATTCAAACAAACAAACAAAAAATAACATTTTAAAATCAAATTCAATTATTTATTAATTTCATAATCCTGTGAGAGTTAAAGAAATTCTTCCGCTGTCAGTCCCGTTTTCCGTAAATGGTCAATTGTTAATGCCCTTGGGGATTTACAATCACTCAATATATAGCAGCTATAATAACAGTGCTAATAGTACTACTGATACAGAAAAAATAACTTTTATATTTATTGTATTTTATTTGCTATTATTATGAACCACATAGTCATTGTAGCCTAGCAAAGGACGTGAAGGAAGAATAGCTTACACACACACACACACACACACACACACACACACACACACACA